>NC_048308.1:47884803-48026294 GCF_013100865.1 Trachemys scripta elegans
GGGGGGCAGTCAGGGGACAAGGAGTGGGGGGGAGGGTTGGGGGTTCTGAGGGGGCAGGAAGTGGGAGGGAGTGGAAGGGGCAGGGGCGGGGCTAGGACAGGACGGGGGCGGGGCTAGGACAGGGGCGGGGCTAGGACAGGGCTCCTCCAGTCCTCTTTTTTGATTGTTGAAATATGGTAACCCTAGTTTTATAGCACTAAAAAAGGGGACAGAGCACTGGAGGAAATCTGGGCCAATGATTCTGCAATACTAGGTAGTTTCCTCATGGAGCTGAAAGCCATTGGTCCCTCATCCTCCCCCCTCATCATTATTTGTTAAAACTGTCTGCACGGTGAGCTCTCATTTTTTGTAGAGAGTTATTATAAAGTTGTGACACTGTGACAGGCGCCTTTCTCTTCAGACTGTTTACTTTTTTGCAGAATTACAGAACCGATTGAATATTTATGAAATACATAGAAAGGAAAAAGAAGAAAGAATACTGTACATAGTTTGGCCCTGATTCAGCAAAGTACTTAAGCACCTTTCTAACTCTAAGCTAGTGAGTAGGCCCATTGATGCTTAAAGTTATGCAACATGCTAAATTGGGTCTAAATTACTATCATTGAATGCAAGTTACATGAGACTGCAACATATGGTGAAACTTGTCTTCAAGTGACCATCCAAAGGATGCAGAAAAAAATTGGCTGGCTGGTACAAGTGATCTAAAAGGCCTGATCTTGCACCCTTTAATCACTGAGAGCTTTGCCATTAATTCAATGGGTGCAGGGTTAAGTCCTAACTGAAGACCTAAAAAAGTTGTACTAGAAACCTTGGTGTAACAGCCAGGAAAGGGTTAAAAGGTTGCCCAGGCATGACTTCCTTCAGGACATTGAGAGAGGAAAAGCAGGAAAGGCCTCTTGGGACTGCCACCCGCTTTAGCCAGAGGAATTGTTTTGTTTTGTATTCCTTCATGAGTTTCTGAATAATAAATTGTGCCCCAAGGCAAAGGCCTAGAACAGCCTGAGGCATAGCACCAGTTCTTTCCTGATGAAGCAGCCCGCCAGCTTCAAATGAGACACGCTGAAGTGGCTACTTAAATAAGAGAACACCCTAATACAAAGGGTCCTTTTGTGCAAGCCTTGGTCTACGGCATCCGTTTTTCATTAACAAAATTGTGTACAGGGATCCATATATTATGAAATATACTTATATCCTTATCCTTAGAAGTGCATACTTGCCAATTTCTAGGCCAAAAGACAGAAAAAATGCAATATAACTGAGAAGTGGGGCTTCAGCTTTCTGCCCTGGGACCCCAGTGAGTCTAACGCTGGTCCTGTTTGGTGGTCTCCCTGAAACCTGTTCGCGGCCCCCCCGCCCACAAGAGTCCCCAGACCCCTGGTTGAGAACCACTGCCTCGGGAATATTTCCATTATCCATTTATTAATTGAAAAGTCCGAGATCATCATCTTTCCAACAGGCTTGCTCTCCAATTTCTGCTCCTACTTCAAACAAGTTTGATGTATTTCATTACATAGCACTATGGCTGGACAATTTGATTGGCAGAATAAATCAGTTGGTAGTTCTTTAATTTTACTTGTAAACATTACAGAAGAAAGCCGGATTAGTTTCGTTAGGGTTCATTAGTTTCATCATTTAAGATTTGTCTCAATATAATAACGGATTTTTCTAAAATGAAATAAAAATTATGAAATATTATAAGCTTTAAATACATTCTCTTTTGACTACATTTCTTGTGTCCTAATGAATGGTTATGGGGTATATAGTCTATTTATAAGAAGGCATTGTGTACGTTATCTTCATTTAAAAAGAGGACTTGATACATATGCAATAGGGGTTTAGTCAAAGATGAATTTTCATTCTGTATTTAAGAGTGACAATGTGAAAATCTTTTTGTACAAAGGCAAACAATTGACAGTGTTGGCTAGCATCATGTAGTAATCAAACATTACCTGCCAGCACTTAGCTCTACTTTCATAGCAGCCACTAAAGACAAAGACAATAGGAAGAAGCCATATTGTACATAGTGGGCCAAATTCAGAGGTGAATCTGAGAGACTAAGGTAATCTAAGATGATGAAATTTACATTTTCTTCTGGCCCTTTAATATGTTTGTACTAAACCAACTTAGAACTACTTGTTTATAGTTGGTAAGTGGGTGCGAGTCTACAGACGTAACAATAATTTCTAAGTGAACAAGGAAAGAAGAGAGACCTTTAGATTTGTCTGGTAAAAAGTCATTAGCATCTTTGGTTGCAGAGGAGTAAGAAAGAACAATGCCAGATTGGGGATCTTAGGGATGGAATGGGTGGGGAGGATTTTTACGGCCAGGGAAATAGATGACATGCTGAAAAAGTTTAGAGACAAAAGGGAGGAGGAAAATTGCCTGAAACAGAGAGAGTATCAAAAGAAGGGTCAGATTGGGAGAGAATTTTTGGGGCAACTATTTTAGGAGATCACACTTCATACCCCAGAAGGGGGAGGAAAACATTATACAGACACTTCAAATAAAGGGATGGATTTCATACAGTTGCATGGAAAACTACAACACTGGAAGGAGAATCCCAGAAGACAAGGTCTATTTTGAAGGTTATTATAACCAGGATTTATTCTTTGCTAATCAGATTGTTTTACTATGAGCTGATTAGGTTTGGTTTCCCAACAGCACTATTTCAGCCTGGAACTCAGTGCTTTATAAGGTCTTGGTGATGGTTGGGGCTTTTACTACTGCTCTACTGAAGTACTTCTTTTAGGTAAAAGATAATGAGACACTATATTGATGAGAGGGGATCAGTCAATAATAATGAGATTTTGTAGCTTCAGTTTGAAATAGACATGTTTCAGGGTCTGAAAGTGGTGCAGTTTATACTGACTTAAGTAGCACTTTCCTCTCTGACAGGAATTGGCCCTATGAGACTGTCTTATAAAGTAGGATCAGTGGAGACAGGTTGCTGAGATTCTTTTCCTCCCCAAGCACTTTTGCTGTATGGCAAAATCTTTGTTGGAGCTATAAATGTTCATATTTCAAATTTACTCTCACTGGCACCTTGGTTCTGCCATCATGTGAGATTCAGTGTCTGTGTGAGTGAAGTATTTTTCACGAATGTTAGATTTTGGAAAACAAGTTGAGATCAAAGATTCTGACTGTGGATGATCCTCTATGCAGGATTTTTCCATTCCAGGAAAGCAAAGATCATGGAAACAGAGGGTCACTGAAGTTCAAGACCAGCTTTACGAATGAAGGGGTGAATGCCTTTGAGACAAAAATGAATCAACCATAACTATTTGGCCAAGGTAAGAGGTGCTTCCAAGGGACTGAAGTAAACAAATTTAGCCTTAAAAATGGTTTACATTAACGTCCTTATGTCTGCTCCATTGCAAACTCATATCATGAGTATCCTGGAAACTAAAACATGAGGAGTGCAAATGAAATCATTTTTGGATAATTAAAGCATACATTCCTTAACTACCACCTATTCTCTGGTCGTATAAAAAAGACATCACCTTTGACATACAGTATAATCAGTATAAGGTTAAATTTATGTAATATAGTAGTTATTTAGCATAGCTCAATACTACAGAAAAAAAAATACGTGTCCTACATCTGACTACAACTTGCATACAGTACCCTTGGATTCCTCTAGACTAAATAAGTGCCACAGTCGTAGTGCTTATGGAAAAGCTCAGATCTATAATCAGGTGTCCTAATGTGTGCTGAGGGGATGTATAACACAAAAGGAACCATAGTAAGTATACTGGAATTAATAAATAATATTTATAAATATCTATATCTGAAACTTTAAATTGTTAATTTAAACTTCAGAAAATGAAGTTTTCTGAAGAAGAAAGACAGCCATAATTATTGGGCGGGCCAAACTGCGGCATTTTTACAATTAAAGTGTGGCTTGTGTAGCCTATCATGCCCCACACCCATTCTCCACCTTCCAGACAGGTGGGAGGGGAGTTTGTGGCTTCTGCCCTGTGGCGGGATGGTGGGGCTAGAGGCTTCTGCCCAGCAGAGAGGGCGGTCTAGGGACTTCATCCCTGCCAGTCCCGGGTTTACAATGGTGCCAGTGGCTCCCTGGAGCCAGGTCCATGCTCAGAGGGGACCCTGGCCTGCTCTGCTTGCACTGCGCCCTGAGACCCCACTGGCTCCCCTGCCCACCACACACTGCTCTCAGCCCCCTGGCCCCACCCCTTGCTCCTCTCAGTCCCCTGGCCCCACCCCCTGCTCCTCTCTGGCCCCACACCAGTGCACCTCCGGCTCCGGGCAGTCTCTGCTTCCCACCACCTCTGGGGCCTGTCTGTCTCCCCGGAGCTGAGCCGCCTGGGACTGGTGCAGAAGCCTGGCCAGTTGGGGACGGGGGCCAGTGTGGGGGCCTTGGCTGGGCCCCTACAGGCAAGTGGGTCCTGAGGGAGGCTGGCCTGGCTGTTCGCACGATTCCCCACCCCAGGACAGCCCTGGCTGCACTGCCGGCTCAGCCTGGCAGATACAATCACCTCCCAGCAGGGCCAGTGAGTGCAGCCGGGGGGGCAGGACATGGGGGAGGGGGTCTCTGGGGAGTGCTGGGATGTGAGGGGGCGGGGAAGATCTGTGTGTGTTGGGGCACTAGGGAGTGGTGGTGCTGTGGGGGGTGCTGGGCAGAGGCGGTATTGTGCAGGGCACTGGGCATTGGGGGGGCACTGGGCATAGCGGGTCTGGGGGGCCCTAAATCTTCCCTTTATAGCATGGAATTGCCCTCACATGCAAACCTAGCCCCAAGTCCTACAAGCTGCTCCATGTGGGCCAGTCCCTGCAGAGTCTACGGGGAACAGCTTGTAGGATTGGAGGCCTCATGGCTACTAAACATATCTTGAAAAAAAATGAACATTAGTTTTGATTCCCTAATTAGTCTTTTCCTGAGGTTCAAGGTATTAGATTTTTAAGATCAATAAGTTCTTGGTTGTCTCAACTTTTTCCTCTAACATGCTTTTAATCGCTCAATTTTCCTTTGGTCACCCAAATGCTACAAAATCTTTCTGACATGTACTGATAAGAGCAGCACTGATTTGGAGGAAGAAGAGATCTCCCTACAGTTACATTAGTACTGAAGCAGGTTCAGAGTGTCGCAGATGTTTTGTCTTTCAAACCAATGAAACTTTATGGATAAAGTTTCTTCTTTGTTTCTTTCCCAAAAGCAAACACCTGCCTTAGTCCAGAAATACACTACTTCAAATAGGACAATGCAATCAAGAATATCATGGTTTATTCTTATGCTGGGATGCTTTGAAGAAGAAACGTAACTCAATTACAAGGAAATATGAACAGAGTAAGAACCATTTTATAATCAGAAATAAGAAACACAAAATATGCAACTATTTTATGCACATAGAGTCCCCATCTGAAATCAGGACTCCATTATGCTAGGCACTGCACAAATATAGTAAGAAAAAGTCCCTGCCTAAAGAGTTTTCACCTTCAATAAACAAGGCTTAAAAAGGGTGGAAGGGGAAATAAAGGTACAGAAAGGTGAAGTGACTTGTCCAAGGTCACACAGCAAGTTAGAGGGAAAACCAGGAATGGAACCTACATGTTCTGACTCCCAGTCCAGTGCCTTATTCGCTAGACCATACTGTTGTACTTCAGACAAATCTGCCTGGTTTCCAGTGATTACTGGAAACAAGTCCAATTGTATATATTAAGATTTATGTGCAATATTTTTTTGTTTTTAAGATGGTTTCCTGGTCTTGTCTCTAGCTGTGAGTGAAACATCTTCCACTCCTAATTTTAATTAGTCCTAAACTGCATCAAGGTAGCATCTCCTTTAAATCTTTCAGCTAAATTCTGCCCTCAGTTACCCCTTGAACAACCTCACTCACTTCACAAAGGTGCAAGAGGCAGAATTTGACCTTTTGCAAGCAACTGCTGGCATCAGGAGAGCTAATTCATCTCAGTGAGAACCAGCATTCTAGTAGCCATGGCAGGGAAAGGTTAAACACAGGTTAGATTTAGGAAAGATGGAAGGGCGAAATATAAGGCGCGGAAATGACAAGAGGTAAGAGCGCAGAAAGACAGAACAGTATTGAAAAGAGAGTTAAGGAACAGAAGCAGCCTTCTCTAGATCACTTGCAAGCCTATGTGAAAGTCAGTCTATGCCTCCTGAAATAATGAATCAGTGGAAAGTTCTCAATTTCTGAGCAAGGGCCCCTCCAGCTAGCCTCACTGGGAGTACTTTCTGCAATGTCTTTTCACATCTCCAAAACTACTGCATGAGGCCATTTCTTCCAACAATTCCAAGGCTCCTGGATTTGTTCTTACATGCAGACAACTGGAAAAAGAAAACAAAAAGGTGGCAGAGCCCAAGGGTGGCTCTGTACAGGATTATAGGACCTGCTTCTCCAGGGAGGTGGAATAATATATGTCCTGTCTGGCTTAATGCCAGAATCTGCCATCCTTGCTCACAGTGAAATGGAGAGCTTCAAACCACGCCAGAAGACTGCAAAATAGCTTAGTTTGCTTTAGTGCTAGGTATAGTCAGTGGATTGTACTCACAAACCTCTAGGGGACCCCAGGGTAGACAATGTTGCCTATAGAAATGGAAAGCACTTTTATGTAATGAATATGGTGTGTGTGCACAACACCAGCTGCAGATAATGCTATAGCCAGATTTCTCAGATCACATCTTGATTCCTATGTGCTAAATAAGTCATCTCTGTCTGTACTGTTTCACAGTGGAGTCACCCTGACTGAGTAGAACCACCCTCTCCCCCCCACACACACACACTCTATTCTATCAAAACCATTTAAAATGGAAGAACACGTTCCTGTGAATTACCAGAAGGATATGCCCTCCAGCCACAATCAAGGAATAGATAGGCTTGGTTCTATTGCCTTTTGTTATGCTAAGTAGTACCTTATTATACTAGTAGTCCCACTGAAAATAAGTAAGGCTTTTAACATTCAGTGTTATTATTGATGGCCACAAGCCATAAGTAAGAGACAGCAAATAGTGACTGGTTCTGGGGTACCACAAGTTCCTAGCTCCCCCTTGCTCCAAAGGAGAAATATCCTGTGTCTGCTCTACATCTGGTGCAAACTACTCCCCTCCATCCCCACAGGCTCAGATGCCCAGGCTTGAACTTTTGGGGAAGAACAGACAGAAGGATCTATCTACCCCTGGCCCTGCCATTCTTGTCCACCAGGAGAAGTGGCCCCACAACAGCTGTTTTCCCCCGTTGGGCTGTGACCAGTAATACAGGTAGCTCGTACAGGCAAGTAAGCTAATGGTCTTTGATTTCTTATTGCCCTGATCTGGGTATGAAACATGGGTCACAACTGTGCCTACAGATAATTCATCTTTTAACACAAATACATTGTTTCAAAATCTTTCTGGTGCTCATTTCCATACAATGCCAGCATAAAAAGCTTAAAAATAAAGATCCCATGGAATTGTCTTGCAGGAATACAAAGACGATACAATATGAATGAACAGATAATCAGATATAGTACATTATATAAGACACTAAAGCAAAAGAATCACAAAAGGAATTTCATCCAGGAATTCTTCTAAACTTTTGACTTAAAAAAAGCAAAGAACATACAATTCTATCTAAAAATGTCTAAAGAATCCCAAAATGTACTTGTTCTATTAGAAAGGGATTCTTTCTAAGCCAAAGTTATGAACTCTGAAAACACGTAAGCTGGTTTTTGGCACTTTCCCCAAGTTTAAGAAAACCAAAGTCTGATAATTTTGTAAAAAACATTACTAAACATTACTCAGCTTCACAGCCTTGTTTTGAGATATTCCATCTGATTTGCTATTTGTTAAAGCAAGCAATCCAGATTGGAAATCAAGCATTTTTATTATAGCTGTTGCTGACCTTTCAAACAACTCTGGCTGCTCAACTAAGATTTGCAGAAGTGAGAAAGAGACCCAAAGAAGGAAGCCACAAGACAGCTAAATGAACCTTGTAAAAATCCTACTTCAGAGGAATTTTTTGTGAATAAAGAATCTTTGGGAGCAGTTTGGTGGTAAGGACTTATATCGAAATAAACACAAACATGTACCAAGGTCTTTCCAATAAGAGTCTAAGTCCTTACAACTGTCTTAGACAGAAAGCGTCGTATTCTCCTCTCACTTACTCCAATTGTTCACATTGCTTACTCCATTGACTTCAGTGACCCTGGATTTGTACACATGTGAGAGGATAATCAAGCCCAAAGACTATGTGCTACTTATGCATTCTATAATGCAGTAGGAGCCTTCTTTCTTTTATTGCAGCAGCAAACAATATATTCTCATGGCCTGAAAATCTCAATTTTCAAAGATCTGTTTCTGTCTCAAGGAAATCTTTGAAATTAAGAGTGCATTAGGAAATAAATCTGTTTCTGTAGTAGGCCATATATTTGTCTGTTCTTTGTCTGATATTAAAGATGTTACCCAAAAACCAAATCTTTATTCCTTTCTAGTTTATCATCTGCTGGTGGCATCCTAGCCATCTTCAAAAAATATTGGAAGTGAATTTTGTGCTGGGATAACATACAAGATTGACAATCTTACAACTGCCAAACAGAGGCCAGTCAAAAGCCACGTTTAACCAATTACTCCTCTGTGTGCTTGTGCGTATGCATGTTCATTGAAGCCATTGCAGCATGTTCATTCCAGCCAAGATTCAAACTGGGATCCTTTGTCAGATCAGACATGAGAGGGCTTCTGCTTCTCTGGGTCGGTATTACTATTGATCTTGTCTCAGTGGGAGTCCTTTAGGGATGATTCTCAACCCCTTAAAAACTAGGGCATGTCAAGAGTAACTGCACTGTAAAGCAGTCACGTCAGTGTGAGGTCAGACTCAGGCCCCTTGTACCCACAATAGGTAGAATATATTAAGTGAGAGCATGAGTGTCCCCATATTCTCACAGATCTCCACAGAACAAATGGGGGGGAAGGATACATGTTGTAGACCTTCACTGGGAGTCTGAGCCAAGATTTGAATGAACACAAGGCCATCTATTTTTCACTGAAGTTCAGTCTCCATGCCCATTAAGTCCTCGCCTATTTGCTAAAATTACCAATAAGGGTACCATGTGGGATAGTTTTTGTAGGTTGCGTGGTGTCCACCAGGAGTTGAAGCAAGGCTTCTGCCAATGTACTACAGATATACTGCCTTTTAGAAAAAAGGAAACAAAAAAAACTTTAGATGGTAAGAATTTTCAGTTGTTACCAGCCTTGTCTAGGTTTTAAACAATGACCTACAGAGGAAAAATATCATGGACCTTACTTCTGCACTGGGTCATCCAGTTTCATAATCATTTCCACAGCAACCAGCTGCACAGTTAGGAACAGAGAACTATGACTCCATGTGGCAAACAAAAATAGAATGTCCTGTATACTAAAGACTGAAAAGTGGTGGAGGGGAAAATGCAGAAAATTTAGAAGCCAAATGTTATATCACTTGCCTGTATTAAAGGGTGTTATGTAGTTTTCAAATGTTGTTTAAAACTTCATGTTTTCCAGAAGATATATACAGTATATAGTAATATGATGTAAGCTCCCTTAAACTGCACTTGGAGTGAAACTGAGTGATGATGTACATGTAATACTTAAGATAAGTTTAAGGCTTAATCAAATTATATCTCCTTAATTTAGAGATGTAACCTTATGATTGTACGTGGGGGACTTACATGAATAATGCCCATTAATGATAACAGAGTTATACTTATAAAAGCATACACAGAGAGATAGAAGTATGTAGGATCACTTAGGATCCTGAATTACTTTACTGGCTGCTCTTAGATTCTCTGAATAGCAGTCAGATGAAGAGCAGAAATGGTGCTGATAAGAAATCATTGAAACAACTTAAGAGATTTACCTCTGTGTAGTAGACATAATGGCAGTTTTAAAAAAAATCTGAAGTCAACTTGAGTGAAAGAAATAAATGGACCATGTTCAACAGCATGATATATTTAGAGTTGCTTGGTTTTCCTCACTTTTGACTTTTCTCTTTTTCCTCAATCTTTCATTTAAGAAAGAGTAGATATTTGTTCTGCCAACAAAAATAAAAAGCTTGGAAGAAAACACAAAGCAGATAGGGAGTAGTAGGAGTAATGAATAACCTACCAGTCATCCAAAATTCAGATTATATCCAGCTAAACTTTACATTTGTTTTGTAAATTTAAAAGGATATAACCATTTTAGATGGCTAAGGCTGCAGAGGTGACTGATCAATACTATATTTCTCAAGCGAAAAGAGGTTTTGGAATTGAAGCAATTGTTTTCTTACTTGAAAAGAAATTACATTATTGATGTCCTTCATGGACCTTTAAGGTTATCCTGATGAACTAAAATAGGGAACACGATTATTTTGTACTTGATTCATTATTGAATTTCAATTCATTTCACTACGGTTGAAAGCAGCTAATCCAGAGTTGTTTTCTGGAAAGGGCTATTGCCTTCTTTATAAAGGCATGCTTTTTGTTTGCTGAAGAATGAAGTGCCTTGATTTAAAGTTTAGCAGAGTAAAATGATCTCAATATATGGCTGTCTGAAAAAATATTCTGTAGAAATATTCAGAGGAAAAACTGTGTTTTCACTTAGAAAGAGGTTGTTGTAGAAAAAATTATCTTTTCAATTAAAAAAAGAATCTTTACAACTTTTTGTTTTTCAGTTTTTCTATTAAAAATAAATCAATTTTTCCCCAGAGGAAATTCATAAAAACTAACTTTTTTTGGTCAACATTTACCACAAGGAAAAAATCCATTTTTCTAACAAGCTTTAATAGTATACATTAGTAAATATTTAAAACTCACTTCCTAAGCTGCAGTGCTTTTCATTGACAATTACAGGTGAACCAACCTTCATCTTTCTATCTCAAGGTCCTCATTTTCTTTTCTTGCATTGCTTTCTCTCCCATATCATGTTTCTTTGTTTTCTCTTTTTAACCCATCTCTTGTTTCTTCTATGGGAGGTAATTAAGGTGTGGCTTTTTAGTGTACACCTCTCAGATTTTTCTGATCATTAAGTTAGGCCTTCCTGTTATGTGAGACAAATAAAAAAGTACATGGGTTTCAAAGCATTAAATGAATTACTTGGCAACAGCTATCATGAAAAGTAACACAAATTTTCTGGGTAAACTCCTGCAGAAGGGACATACCAGGTTGGCCTGCCTGCTTCAAAATCTCATGGTTCTCCACTATTGATGAGCAAAAAATATCCAATACCTCACAATAACCCCTGTTTCAAATTTTATCCCATTTTACCACTTGGATAAATGTAATGATTTCACTGACCTGAAAGAGGGAAGACTGATTAACAATGAATCCTGACTCACATTGTTATATCACAGAACTGGACACTCAGAAACTTTGCCTGGTAATCAGATGCCTCTGTCAGTTATGCTGACTATACAAATAAAGCTCTCTCTGTGTGCATATGCATTTTGCTTTCAAGTTTAAAATGGCCCAGTGAGGTCAGTCACTCTGCTCCTTGTGTTATCCCAGCAGAGTGCTAACTTTGCCTCAATCTCACAGCTGTACATATTTTTTTAAAAATGAGGAATTTGTTTATTTTCACTGATATGCAAACACATGAAGCTCCTTGGGATTGGCTCTTTAGATTTTCTGAGGCATTCTAGCTGTGATCCAGGGGAAGACAACACCTTCAGGGATTTGTAGTGCTTTAGTATGAGGGAAAAGCATAAACCAAAATCTTAAAATGGTCATATTTGGTTGGGCCCTCAAGAAGATGCTCCCACTCAAAGAAGGCCCAACCATATAACCCCATTAAACACTAAGCAGCCCCAGACCTGGGGCACTTTAAGCATTTGGTGAGTTGGTCTGCCAGATACTTTGAGTGAAATCCTGGCCACAATGAAATCAAAGGGAGTTATGCCACTGACTTCAATGGAACGAGGATTTCACTCTTATTCTATCATGACATACATTGTTGGGCAACCAGACTTCACATCATTATCAATGCACTGAGAAGCTGTGAGATGGTGCAGATCTTGTGCTAAACTAACTAATCATTCTATATCTCTAACAGACCCAGTAACAATACTTTAAAATCCTGCCTACACATTATGCTTATGCTAAAAATAACTATTTGCTAACAAAATCGCAATTCTTACACTGGCTTGGGAGGAGAAGATTCTGAGACTGTCTAGTCCATGGGAAAGAACTGAGATGGCTAGAGTCTGTGAACACTTGGATCAGTAACGGGGAGCGCACCCAATTTTCTGGATGGCTCTAGGACTCATGGCAGCACAGTGTGTGCTCCCAAGAATAAGCACCTGCAGAGGCAGTTCTTGGCAAAGAAGAAAAGGTTTGCACACCGTCCTTGATTCACAGAGCTGGAGTTCAAAGTGGTGAAACATTTTGAAATTACGGTTGGTTCCTTCTGACACTTATTGTCTATTTTGCTATGAAATCAGGTAAGAAATCAATGCTGAATGCATATGAAAGGCACAGCATCCGGAGTCAGAACTAGATAAAACGACAAGCTTCACTATAAGAAACTACAAGGAATGAACATTTAATTGTCCAAGCCGAATGATATGTAATGAGTTCAATAATTACAACTGAAGATAGAGTTGGAAACCAGGTTCATTACTTCATTTAAATGCCTCTCTCTCCAGTAGGAAATGGAGGAAGATTTTGAGTATATTGAATTGAGAAATAAGAGTTACATGAAAAAGGTGAAGAGGTGGTTATGGAGGAAATAATCTCATGTTCTTTAATTTTAAAATATGCATTTCATGGTCCAGTACAAATTGTTTGATCTCATTTTCTGTGCTGCCTATGTTTAGAAAGAAAGGCATGCATCTGTTGAAATGTAATAAGGTTTAAAAATTATGATAGAGTTGCCGCGAAATTTATGCCATCTTTGCTCCTATGGTGCTATTATATGAGTGACATTGATAAAGTGACATGATAAAAGTTAGATAGTACAGCTGCTTCAGAGAAAATGTTTGCACTTTTTTATTTTAAATTATTAAGAATAAAATTGCTACTTTTCATGCCTGATTCATTGGCCATTAATCTTTGGAGGAAAAACTTGCAAAACTTTGAGTAGAGTTCATTTCATTTTTTTACTGAAGTAGATCCTGCATGTCTGCTATCGTGAACAAAAGTTTCATGGTAATTTAAGAAAATGCATTTATTTGCTTATTTGCATTTCTAAGAACAAATCAGAAATATGCTCTCCTGAGATCTAGGAGCCCTCAATAGAGGCATCTAGCTAATGTGGAAGTTGGTTAATCATAAGATTTCAATAATCTTAATTGAAAAAGAAGGTTAGGTATAGATTATAGCTAGTCACATTGTCAAGTGATGGCTTCTTAAAGGGAGGCCAAATCAATGCTTCTTTAAGAGAAGTTAAAACTACTCTCCTTACGGGAAGTGTTGCCAATAACCCAGGCCGTCTCTTTAATCTGTGGACACTAACGGCCTCCACACAGGGAGTCACTATTTCAAATTTTCATCAGAAAGTTAGTTTGTCAAGTGGCTGTTGGGTACAAATTCCTGTTTGAACATTTTTAAAAAATAATGTAACAAATATATTTCCATTCAATCTTGATCTTTTCAATGCCATTTTCCCTTGTCTGGCTATGAATGATTTGCAGAGGAAGGATACACTGCATAAAGCTTTGCAGATTTTTTGTTTAAAAGCCTATTGTTAGCGATAAGGTTCAAACTAAGGAACCTGGATCCAAATAGGTGCTGAGCATGGTTTAGTCACAAAACTTACAGGTAAGGGTTAGTCCTCAGTTTCTGGAATGGTGCCAAACATAGTTCGTTCTTGTCTACACTTTCACCTTAAAATGTTCAGCTGCTCCTGTTGCTAAAATTCATGAATATTTTCATAGGGTGACAGTGACTAGTAAGCTAAAATAAAATGTAAGTTACTGTTTCAGTGTAAGAGCTTTGGGCCTTTATCAAGACCACTGTCTGGGCTAATTCAACTATTGCTTGCTGCTTCTGCTAATAAAAAAAATCAGTTTTTAAACTGAAGTCTCCATTTCACTATATTTATTAAGGCTGTAAGAAGTTCACACCAAGATATTTATTGTATTAATCTGACGGTGAAGAAGAACATAATCAATTTGCCTTTGACAACACCTTAAAGGAACTAAAATAAACATGAAAAGGCTTGCAAGACCTGGAAACAGTGGCAGATTAGCCACTGGGCCAACGGGGCCTGTGCCCAGGGGTCCCCGCCAATTGGGGGCCCCTCGGAAAAATGGGCATCCTTGTGTCCCGGGGGCTTTTCCCCCTCCGACTGGCCGGTGCTTCTTCTGTGGAGTGGGGTCAGGGCATGGAGCATATTGAATTTTTTGTAAATAACTTTTTCCCCCTAGAGTCATAGCTATATAAACAGGACTGAGAAGATGAATGAAAGTTTGTCTAACAAAAATATGCCTATTTGGTCAAGTATTTTATACAGCTGGTGTGGGGTAGGGGCCCAAATTACTGAGGGCTCCCACTCTCCTAGTCACAATCTTAATAAGGCTCTAGTCAGCATGTGAATTAGCTTAATTTATGGTTAAAGCTTTATTAGTGATAGGTGAGTGGGATCAATGAATATTTAAGGTAAATTAGACAAAGTACTAGCAAATAATAATAGTTTATTTTATAAGGCACAAAAAAATAATAGTTTTGTTTAAAGGCACACTTAAGGTTGAGAAGCTCAAAACGTTATCTGATATACCATTTTACCATTAGGATCTTGAAGCACAAAGGAATATTTTCATTGGTCTCAGTGGGTTTTGGATCAAATAATGGTTCCAGTCCAATAAACTCTTGGGAAATGATTTTAAGAAGTACTAAGCACACATGACTAGAGCTGATCAATTTTTTTTCCATTAAAGATGGTATTTGACAAAAATGGTTTTTTTAGTCAAAACTGAAATTCCAACAGGAAATGTTCATTTTCAGTTACTTTTTGTTTTTGATAAAATAACCCCTTCCCCCAGAAAGCCCTAAACTAGATTTAAAAAGATACCAACCTCTCCCCCCGCCAAAACAAACAAACACGCCTCCAGAAAAATTACACCATCCGGATGAAAACTTTCAGTACAATCAAAAAGTGTTTGTCCAACCAACTGAAATATTTTGGTTGCCAAGCCAGATGCATTTTGAAAAATTTTCAGCTGCCAAAATATTTTCAGTTTTCAAAAACATTTAGTAGAATTTAAAAAAAAAAATCTACATTTTAAAATTTTTGTTGAAATGATTCATGGCAGAAAATAAGACAAACTAATTTCCTGATCAGCTCTACACATTACTCCAATTGAAGTCAACGGGAACTCTGGGTTCTCAGCTTTTCTGAAAATTAGCTTTTATAATCCATAGGCCTACTCAAATGAGTAAAGTTACCCAAGTACTTAAGTGTTTGCAGGATTAGGGACTTATTGTTTTGTCTTTTTAGGGGGAAGGTTTTATTTTTAAGTCCTGAACTCCAATCTACAATAAATCAGTTTATATGGAAGTACAATGCAGGGGACAAAAATTAAGGCAAGACACAGATATCACTTTCAAGGGGGTATTAAAGAAAGTGTTACAAATATTTTTAACATGATGAATAAAATACATCGGTTGTGTCTTCTCAAAAAACAGCCTGGATTGAAAATAATATTAATATGTTGAACAAAATACTCAGGATTTGAATGTACACAAGGGTTCCAGTGGTATCGAAGCCAAGAATTAATTGTGTGAAGCTCAATGTTTCTTCCATGTTTTGAAGGATAGAAAAGGTAAGATCCTTCTATAAATCGATTCTGAAGAGCAATTACTCCAAGTTGTTAATGAGGACAAAATAAAAAAATTCTCCTCCTAAATTCCCATGTTTGAAAATATGCAAACATTGCTGTTTTGCTTAAAAGAAGCAGATTTGCCTTTATAGCCTAGGATGCTTTGAAGTGCTGTCCATTCTGCTACTTTATACAGTACTTTAAATTGGGATAATATAAGAGCATCAGCAGACCAAACCAATTCACTGTTTCCAAAAACATTGTTAGCACTGTAACTGCCTCAGTTTAATAGCCAGGCTACAGCAAGACAAGTTCAAAGCAGAGATGATAAACTTAGGATCCAGTAATATGCAGCACGTGCTACACAGGCTACCAAAGTTACATTACACAGCTCCAAGGAGAACCATTTATATTCACTTCAAAACTCAAATACAGTGTGAACAACAAAGAGGTTGTAAAGGTCAAGGGGACTGATAAATATTTAGAACTGACCATTTCTTCCTGTGCTTATCAGAAATTTACCATAGCCTTTGGACTGAAAGAAACAGGGCAATTTTTCAAATAAAACAAGGATCATTTGGATTAAGACCTCTATTCCAAGATAAATATTTACTCCTCCATGCCGTCTTAAAATAGCCAGTTTTAAAAAGAGTAAGCAAATGTACCTAATAACTGGGCAGATGCAAGATAATTGGAGACTTTAGGTTTCCCAGTTTGGGCCTGATTCAAAGCCCAGCGGAGTCAATGGGAGTCTTCCCTCTGATTTGAGTGGGCTTTGGATCAGACTCTTGATTTAAATGTTAATCCATCATCATTACATACATCACCTAGAGGTCCCAGCTGAAATCAGGGTACCAGTTACTATATACCAAACAGATAGTAAGAGACAGCCTCTTCCCCCAAACCCTTGCAATCTAACTAGACAAAGTGTGAAAGAGGAAGTATTACCAGCCCTAATTTAGGGATGGAGGCAGAGATATTAAGTGACTTGCCAACAATCACACACCCTAATCCCTCTATTCTCAACCCCCTACCGCCTCAAAAATAGTTTCTTTTGACATTGAAATACATGCTAGCTGACATGGGAAATACCTGTGTGTAGTATAGTTGTAGGTATGTTAGGCCTTGGCTACACTTGCAAGTTACAGCGCTGTAAAGCCTCCCCCAGCACTGTAACTCACTCCCCGTCCACACTGGCAGGGCACTTGCAGCGCTGTATCTCCCTGGGTACATCGCTGTAGGTACTCCACATCTCCGAGAGGAATAGCAGCTGCAGCGGACTGGCTTCGACTCACAGGTGTGAGTGTAAACGCTTGCAGCGCTATACTAATCACCTTGTCAAGTGGCCAATCCTCTCCATTGTTGTGACCGGCTGCAGGAATGCGGAAGTGCCGAAAAGCAAACCGTTTGCAGCTGGCTTTGAGTGAGTAAATGAATGAGCAGGAGGCCGGGAGTTCGGAACTTGCAAAATAGAGAGCTGACATGCTCCAAAAAGCACACTCTCTCCCCACACACTCCCTGTCACAATCCACCCCACCCCCCCATTTTGAAAAGCACGTTACAGCCACATGAATGCTGGGGTAGCTGCCCATAATGCACTGCTCCCAACACAGCTGCAAATGTTACAAGTGTGGCCACACTACTGCGCTGGCAGCTGGCAGTGTGGACAGATTGCAGCGTTTTTCCCTACTCAGCTGTACGAAGACAGGTTTACCTCACAGCGCTGTACAGCTGCAAGTGTAGCCAAGGCCTCAGTCTCAGGATATTAGAGAGACAAGGTGGGTAAGGTAATATCTTCTATTGGACCAACTTGTGTTGGTGGGTGAGAGAGAAGTTTTTGAGCCACACAGAGCTCTTCTTCAGCTCTGTGTGGCTCGAAAATGTCTCTCTTTCTCTCCCCCCAATACAAGTTGGCCCAATAAAAGGTATTACCTCACCCACTTTATGGGAAATACCGAGTAGAGAGGGCAAGAAGCTCTGAGTTTCAGCTGAAATTCTTCTTAGTGTTTGCGTCAGGGAGATAATTTACTCTCTTGATAAATTAGCAGGATTTTTGGACAGGCCCTCTCACCCAAGAAAGGCTTTGAAACCCACCTCGTTCTCAAAGACATATGGAGTACTGCCTTGGGAATATGCTGTCTAGCTCCCTTCCTCTTGCAGTACCAGGCCTATTCTTCTTATAGCACTCACTTTCTCTCTTCCCCCAACACATTTCCTTCTTCACCGAATTTCAACTAGTGTTTGCAGGATCATCCTCCCCCTAGACCAGTACGAAGACTAAATCATTTATGCTCATCAACCTCTCCAAACTGACCTAATTAAGTCTAATTAGCTGATTTCCTTAGGTGGGACTTTAATATCCTAAAGGCAAAATCTCCTTTATTCCTAGTTTAGCCAAAGAAGTCAAACACTGCTCATACTAACTTTGTCACTCAGACACTGAATTTCTGCTATTAAACAACCAGGGAAAGCAACCGCTAACAAGGCTGGTTCCTTGAGCCAAATATAAATTAAAACAAACAAACAAAAAAACTTAAAAAGCCAAAAACTATGATCTATTGCAGCCTTAAGAGAAGACAAACCAAATATGTCACAACAACAAATAGTAAAGCCTGATCATTTTACTTGCTATGACACAAAAATGCATCAAAATCATGTGCTAACGATCTTTAAAACTGTTATTAATTACTCTGAAAATAAAAATAAGCTAACCAGAGCTTGTTAAAGGGGAAAACACACACGTGTATGTATTCTGGACTAGATGCTAAATTGATGCGAAGGGTCAATTTTTACACGGGTTATAAACCCATGAAATAGGGGTTTTTCTTAACATAGTTCTTAAACCTTTAACTACAATGGCACTTACAGTGTTGTTATGACATACATAATACATAGTTTCTAGACAGTTAACATTAGAGAGGGACCCAGTCCACAAACCCAGTTCCAATTATCCCTGAAGAACTCCAGAAAAAATTGAACCTGGAACTACATATATATTTTGTGGCTATCCCTTTATTATGGGTTCAACCAAAACCAAAACCTGAAGAAATTGATATAGAAGACCCTGCATCTTTGGATATTATTTACCTGTAAAATAAATATGCATGAGTTAAAAAAAAGCAAGCAAGCAAATAAAAACAAAGCTTAAATTTCTTGCAGATGTTATATGCAGTGTAGTTGTAGCTGTGTCAGTCACAGGATATTAGAGACACAAGGTGGGGGAGGTAGTATCTTTTATTGGACCACTTCTGTTGGTGAGAGAGACAAGCTTTCAAATAACACAGACCTCTTCTTCAGGGAGCTTAAGTTCATTATTCTGCTAGACACTAAAAATCATGGACTGAACAGAGACACTGGCTTTATGGTTTATTACAACAATCTGTAACCCACTAACCCTCCTCTTTTTTGTCCTCTGACTGCAGAAGTCTTTAACAGACCACGCTATCTTGAATGGTCTCTGTGACGCTGTACCCCATAATGCTTTATATGACATAACTGGAATATGATCTACTGAATCGATCTATGCTACATATGCTATGTAACATATCTATATAAAGGTTATGATCTACTGAATCTATTAATCCTATATGCATGCATGTATCATTTTTGTATTTGAAGTTATTAATATTGGCTGTGTACTGGCTTGATTGCTAAATAACCTTAGTAGAGCATTTGGTCAGTTCCTGGAGAAAGGAATGTTGAAATTAAGTACCTAATCAAGAAACACTTAAGGACAATGGATCTTGGAATGCTCCAATCCACATAAGAAGTCTACTTGAGGACATTCAAGGTAGCATGTGACTCATGGCTGCTACCTGGTAAGAAACTGTGGGTCATGCATGGACATGTGATTTGCCCAGGTGACTCCAGAACTCTATCTTGGAGCTGGACTTTGCATATGAGAGAGGAGGGGGTCTCCACCCACAGGAGAAAGTCTATTTAAGACCATGGGAGACCTCTCCATTTTGTCTTCAGCTGACTAAAGAGAGAGCCTCTCCACCCCCCAGGATACTTGGAAGAAACTGGAACAAAGGGCAGTAACTATAAGTGCTGTGAGTGATTGCTGGACCCAGGCTAAAAGGAGATTAGTCTGTAAAAGGGAGCATTCTGGAATTGGTGAGGATCTAATATGTATTCAGTTTGATTAGACAGATTTGCACATTTTATTTTATTTTGTTTGGTGACTTAACTTTGTTCTGTCTGTTACTACTTGGAACCACTTATATCCTACTTCCTGTATTTAATAAAATCACTTTTTACTTATTAATTGGCCCAGAGTATGTATTAATGCCTGGGGGAGCAAACAGCCATGCATATCTCTCTATCAGTGTTATAGAGGGTGAACAATTTATGAGTTTACCCTGCATAAGCTTTATACAGGGTAAAATGGATTTATTTGTGTTTAGACTCCATTGGGAGTTGGGCATCTGAGTGTTAAAGACAGGAACACTTCTGTGAGCTGTTTTCAGTGAAGCCTGCAGCTTTGGGGCAAGTAATTCAGACCCTAGGTCTTTGTTGGAGCAGACAGGCGTGTCTGGCTCAGCAAGACAGGGTGCTAGGGTCCCAAGCTGGCAGGGAAAGCAGGAGCAGAGGTAGTCTTGGCACATCGGGTGGCAGCTCCCAAGGGGGTTCTGTGATCCAACCCATCACAGTCCCATACAATGTGTGTTAACTATTTATGATAAGGAATCTGTTCCACTTTGCATTTTGCTGTAAGCAGGGAGTACCTTTCCCAGATGTCAAGAAGAGCTGTGTGTGTCTTGAAAGCTGGTCTCTATCACCAGCAGAAGTTGGTCCAATAAAAAGATATTACTTCATCCACCATGTCTCTCTTGCAGATATTATAGCAGAGTTCCAACATATCATGTAGTAATTATGATTACGTACATAGAATTTTTAACAAGTCACTATAAAACATTTGTCTGCCTTATACTACAAAGACGGTGTTTAAAATATTACACATGATTTTCTGTGCTATGGCTGTATATATGTACCTGGACCATTTTACATAAGCTGTCCTGAATATTCATGCAAATACACATTTTGCATATACACAGTTCAATCACTGTGTAGTTAGCCCTGTGATATACAACCAAGGACTTGTGCACATGCATACAGTAGTGTATATACAAAATAACAGCAAAGATGCATACATAGACCCCAGAGCAGAAAATCAAGCTCTATTCATTCCAGTGGAGAAGGTTCAATGTCTAGTGTTAGATTTCTTCTATTTTTTAAAAAATATTTTTTTAAAATTAGATTTTCAATTAGTAGTTAGACTTATTGCATATTTATTCACTAACTTCAGCTGCTTTGTGTTCTGGATTTGTGCAGTGTTGTCTCAGTGGGAAAACAAAAAACAAAACAAAAACACAGGTTCCTGGAGAAAGGTAGGTTTTAACCCTGAGCAAGCCAATGTGACTCATTCTACGATCTTAGGCAACTTGCTTAAACTCCTTGTTACACATTCAACCCATCTGGAAAAATGGGGCTCAAAAGAATGACCTCAATGAGAACTGGAGCTGGGATTTCCCAAGGACAGTTCTTGCAACTGTCTTGCACAAACAAAAGCAGCTACAGATTCTCTTTGACTTTTTATAATGGAATAATGGTTTTTAGCCTTTTAATAAACCTCTTCCACACTGATTATGGGTGTCTTGAAGAGCGACATCATGCAAGTGGAAAGTGTTATTTGGAAATAGATTAAGTCTTCTAGCTGCTCTTCATTGTCCCAGTTATGATACTTACCCTGCTGATGAGTCATAGACATTTGAACTGAGAGAAGAACTTATGACCGCCTACGAGCTAGGAATCCATTAAGTATTGAACAAACTGACACTAGAGGACAGCCGTTGCTGTCTGTGGCTTTCAGAAACAACTCGATTAGCATATATATGTGTGACAACATCCTCTACACTTCTCCATGTAGTTTATATTTTCCTTTATGGGATTTTTTTCTTTTTAATTTATAGGACAAATATTTCCACTGCCACTATGTTCTAATTCTGGCTGCAGAAAGTTGTAAAACAAGGAATGAAATCCTGTCCCCACTGAAGTCAATGGTTGCTTTATTTCAGCCAAGGTTTCTTACATTCTTTTGGCTTATTCTGCAGAATTCTGGCCACCATTTGGAAACATATTTGGGCTCAGTTTCCAAGGGTTCAGAATCAGAGAAGGTGTGGGAATCTATTATAACTTTTCTTCACCTCTGCAAAACACTATATACACACCGTGTTACAATATATAAACACATTGGGCCAGATCTTCAGTGGATATAAACCATTGAAGACAGAATTAACCTGATTTATGCTGTCTAAGGATCTTGCCCAGGGTATAAAAGTCTGTTCAGCTGCAAACAAGAGTTTTTATTACATACCTATGTTGTCCACGAGCTAATATGTTCTGGATGGGCTGTTTTGACTTTTCTGGCTGTGCATCTTGCCCTTTACAATCTTGTGTACTCTCTTTTGGCTTTGTATTTACACACATCTGTTAGGATGATATGGTGCCAACTCTTAAGGCTATATGCCAGGTTTGCTAGGCCATAGTTACCAAGAAAACAAATATTCAACTTGATTGGTTTCAAAACATTCAACACTCATCTTGCAAAGAGTCCCTTCTGTGTAGTAGCTATGCCATTTACTAAGGCCGTAGTCAAACTGTTCTGTGCCTAGGGAGAGTAAGTAAAGAGGCCCTCAAAGGTTGATAAGAAGAGGAAATTAATTATAGCAGACTAAAAAGGACTCTTATAGACACCAAATTTGGTGATGCGGATCTTAATTAAAAAAAAGAATCTGACCCAAACTTTTGATCATCCTTTGGAGTGAAGAGATTCCCTAACCTGGAACAACAACAACAATAACAATTGGTAAATTTTTAAGAGATGGTGGATACTTCTCCACTTACTAGGGTTAGTAAAACACTGTGGGTTGGATTCAAAAGGGGGACATTAGAATCTAACTGCCACTTCAGGGGGCTAAGTCCAACATGAAGGTGCTGCTGGCATGCTCAACCCCCCTGCTCAGTTGCTGCCCGATACTGCAGGCACCCACAATCAACATACACTTAAGTTTCTGCCACTAAAATCCCCAAGGGACCTACATTGGGCACGAGAGATCACAAATATGACTCTATAGCCCAGTGGTGAACACACTCACCTGGGCACTCAGACACCCAAGTTCTACTCCTACAGATGTTCACCACACAGAGGAGGCAATTGAACCCAATTCTCCCACATCCTGGTTGGATGCTTTAACCACCTGGCTACAGAAAATAAGGTTGGTTTCATTAATCCCATACTTAGACACCTAACTCTCTCCATGCATCGTATAAAGGAGCCTGGATAGCTAATTCAGGGTAGTGAATTCCACCAGGCAGCAGAGCAACTAAAAAAGTTCAGCTCTGCAATGCTCACCCAACTGAGTGAAATTCACCTATGTTCAGAAGCCCAGCACAAGGCCTATTTTGAGGACTTAAATAGGATGTAAATAGCTCATAGAGTCTGCGGCCAGGTTTCAGTACAGGCATGGACTTCACCTTATGATAAAAGCTTTTCTAGTACTAACTTTTATCTGGAAGAAATCAAGAATTGAAGCCAGTCTTGTGTTCTCCATCCTGGTTCTGTGCTGTGTCTGGCAATAGCCTATCATTTCATATAACAAAAAGGGGGGGCGGTGAGGAGAAGAGAGAGAGAGAATGGTTGCTCATTGTGTAACGCTAGTGAACATAAGAGCTACTTAAGTGGCCTGAAAAAGAAGACAGCCACAACAACATCAGAAAACAAGTGTGCATGTCTCAGTGCGTGAGTGAGTACATGTCCTAAATGCTAGTGTTTGCACAAACAAGTAAACTCTGTTCACTGCAAAATGTAGGGTAGGGAATTTGACAATCTGTGCACCACAGCTATTGTGTCAAGTTTGCAATATATTTATACAGCATGAGGATCTGCTTCCTTGAATGGTATGCCTAACTCACTGCATAAGTGCAACAGACTGTTACAATACCTGGACCACCGTGTGGCCAACTGTGAAAGGAAGGTAAGCACAAGTAGTCTTACTTTTCTGCCCCACTGCCCTCCCTGTACCTCTAAAGCCAGTGGCAGAGGTGTGGAGGAGTACAGTGTGTACACCACAGTGAAGTGAGGGGACATGATGGTGCAGTCCTGTCTTCATTCCTCTCCCACACTGGCCTAGGGAGCAGGGCTAGCATGGGGGAGTGCAGATCACTTCCTTTTATAGAGTTGTACAGCTTCTGTATCAGAGGGGTAACCATGTTAGTCTGGATCTGTAAAAGCAGCAAAGAGTCCCGTGGCACCTTATAGACTAACAGACGTATTGGAGCATGAGCTTTCGTGGGTGAATACCCGCTTCTGCTTAGATATTCACTTTCCTTTGGAGGCATTCTTACTGTGTTAAAAGCCACCGGACAGCCCTGTATGCCCTCTGGAAGAACAGCCAGCGTGCATAGCATCACAGCTGGTCTCAGTTCATCACCTCTAAAACACAGCTCAAAGGGATACTTTAGCTGAAATGTATTGGACACATTAAATGGATGAATGTCCCAACCCTAAATTATACAAGATGGTGACTAGACCATGACACAGAAGTAACAATTACAATTACCTTGCCTAATTAAAGTTTCAGGGTAAGCACAGGACCTTTATCATAAATCTGAGTTTATAGCTGTGGTGAGCGGCAGACCAAGAAGAAAACTATGCTAATAAAGAAACCCTTAAGAGTTGACCTTTGGTATCAAGTTTGCTTTAAACAAAAAAATGACTAAAAAGGCAATTGTAATAATGCAAATAACAAGAAACAACTAGATATACTGCTTGTAGGTAGGGCAGATTCAACTGATAAATATAAAGTCCAGAGTCTGTTTAATTACATTTGTGCATTAGGTAAGTCAACTAGAACTCTGTCATTGTACCTGAGCCTACATGAAAAAAAATTCTCCTTCCTACAGCTTGACCCACCCCACTGCATTGATGCTGAGGTACTGTTTTAACCATTCTCTCCCTCCTATAGTGAAGCTCATTCCATAGATTCCTTCAGTATTGTACAGAGATGATTGTGTTTCTGGTATTAAAATTAAACAAAGTCTATAGTGAGTCACAAGTCTCAGTTGAGTTATATATTAGAACTTACTATCCCATTTGGTGGTTAGCATTACTGCTATTATTCATAGCTCAGCCATCTTTGTTGAGTAGTTCTGTTAACTTTTAAAATATTTCTGGATGAAAATAGAAGCTTATCTTGTCAATTGCACAACTTTTCACATAAACTTACGTAAATCAGAAAGCGAGGTCACTGGGGAATGTGCTTCTAGGCAGGTACTTCTATTTTCACAGCTATATGTGAACTGAGTACAAGTTTTGGCAGCACATTTTAAATATCAGTGAAGTTTTGGGGTTTAGCTTTTCTTTCGCAATAATGTAAGACGCAAATCTGAAATAGAAAAGCTGGAAATACCATCATCTTGTTAGATGTCCAGCCTGAGAGCTCAGTCTTATAGAGAGATTATTACCTCTTGGTCAGGTCTGAGGTGGCTTAACTACATGTGATTTCAAGAGAGCTGGTGGCATTCATTACTTCCCAGGAGGTGATCAGCACCTTGAAGGCCTGGGACCTGATTTTATAGATTCAGGTTCAGATTATTTTGGAAGCTCATATGGTTATCAAAACTGAGGCAGTTCATTCAAACAAAATCCAAACTGCAATGCTTCTGAGGTTGGCTTGTCTCTAATGTAGACATGACAACGGAATGCAATATGAAACTTGTGAACAATGGAGAAGTCTATTTTGCAAAGAGAAAAAGGCAAAGCACATCACTTTCAAACAAAAAAGGTCATGATTCATTCTATTAATTGATAAATGCCTTGTAGTCAGTCCCATCATAATTCATTCCCCAAAGCTAATTTAATTTTAATTATTGAAATAGTCAATCATATAAAAAATTTATTAACAATTGAAGCATAATAATCAGCTGCATGCATCTGGCTCACAATATTGTTCTATTGCTTAAAGTGACAATTGCCTTGAAAGCCATTCATCATAGTCAAAATGATTCTGACATCTCAGTAATAACCAAGCACCATACTTACAATTCTCCACATTAGGGTGACCAGACGTCCTGATTTTATTGGGACTGTCCTGATATTTACTTGTTTGTCCCGTGTCCTGTCCGATGTATCGCGAATTGTCCCGATATTTTGCGCTCCGGCGCACAGACAGAGGGGGCTCGTGCCCCTCCCCGCCCCAACTCCGCCACCTCCCTCCCCCATTGGATCCCTCCCCAAATTCCCACCCTTGCCCCGCCTCTTCCCCAAGCACGCCGCATTCCTCCTCCTCACCCCTCCTCCCAGGCTTGTGTTAATCAGCATTTTATAATATAAGCAACATTTATGGTCCATTAAGTAATGGTGATGTATCCCAGTATAAGATGGAAAGCAATTTGACTTACCAGTTCCTGCTGACCTTAAAATATAAATGAATTTAAATAAGTAGTAATAAATGCTAATGAAGGAGAAGAAAACAAAGCAAGCAAGCAACCAAACAACACACTGAAATTGGTATCAGAAAATGTTTCTGGTAATACTTGAATATTTTAAGGAATAATGTTGGGTTTGCAGTTTAGATGCAAAACCAAACAAAATCTTGAAAACTTTTCAAAGTTTGATATGCAAGCAAGTCAGCTATTTAAAAATGTTTGCCAGGTTTTTGGGGGTTTGAAGGACTGAGATAAATGAGATCCCCAGAAACCATTCTGCATTGTTGATCACTGCATAGTGCAGAATCCCAGAATTAAAAAGCAGCGGGAGAGAGCCTCCCGGTCTAGCACATAGAGCAACTTTCTTTTTCTAAAGAAACACTGATGGCCTGGGTGGTATGCCTCCTTCACCTGCCTCATTCATTCTTTATTTTTTCTGCATTGCTGAATTTATTCATTTTTTACTTTTGATTTAGGGTCATGAAATATGGATTGCATGAATACATCACATGAATAACAATCAGATTAACATCGCACAAACCAATATTAAACTTTGACCTTCAGCTGTACCGCATTCAGGCGCACAGTACAACTCGTGAATCTTTTCCAGTCATATTAGCTTTTCAAAATTATACACACTTACACTCCATTTCAAATGATAGGCGTGGTGCACTTTGAAACATTTTTGTGGTCTGTGGACTTTGATACACTGGAAAGACTATACAATTGCATATAATTTAAGCCTAAATCATGCAAAGTAATCCTTATGTCCATGTGAAGTTCCACTGAAATTACTGGGAATTCACACAGACATGAAGGGTGAAATTCTGATCTCATTGAATTCAATGGGAATTTTACTGAGTAAGTCTAGGATTTCACTCAAGTTCTGCCTGTCCATTGTAGGATCAGAGCATTTAGATGGACCAACAGCATGAAGGAAAGATAATGATGACGGCTTTTTTTTTTTTTTTGGTAGGATAAGTACAATGAAATGTGTGGTATAATTCATCTAAATGACTAATCTACAGTATTCACAACATTTCCAGTCAGTTTTGTTTGACCTTGAGTTAAAAATCTGAGAGTCAACTGGTATTTGTTAAGTTTCATCCTTTGGATGATTTATCAAGACAAGTTTCACTGTATGCAATATGCTTTTTAACAGGAATTTACATCAATAATAGTATCCCTCCAGCTCTTAAATAACAGACATTTTGTAGTTAGGAGGGGGATATAGCTGATGTGTAGTAAAATAATTCAATCATAGATCTCAAAGCCCTTTACTATGGACAGTAAGCATCAATCCCTTCAATTACAGATGGAGAATATAAGAGACAGATAGGTGAGCTGCCTGTTAGAGCTGGAAATAGAACAGATTTTCTAGACTTCAAGTCCATTGCCCTATAGCTTGGACCATGCTGCCTAATTTAGATTTAAAAATGGATCTTAATCAAAACTCCTGCATTTGAAAACCCCTGAACTTTGGATCCAGACACAAAGCTCAAGGCTGGCTTCTTTATGTATAATGAACCAATGCAAAATTTGGAGCTATATTCCAGTTGGTCTTTGAGAAGATTTGGATCTGGATTTCATCTTTTGGGCTGGGGCCTAGCTTTATTTATGTAGTTATTGCAGCCATGAAAGTGCTACAGTTCATGGAAATACATTAATGAAATATTTACCAACCATGAAACTTAGGCAAGAAGGTTTTGGTACATGGGTTTTTATTGACTTTGCTTCTGTAAGTATTATTTAGGGAAGGGGTAAAAATGCACTGACTCTGAATCTCAATTCAGATGCGTGACATTAGCAAAGTGAGTTAACAGTAAGAATGTAATGAGGTAAAATAACTCTAACATTAATTAGCATTGAACAGCTGATGTGCCATCGAGTTATCTGGCTATAATGAAGATGTCAGTGGAAAGGTAAATGCTAAATATATAGTTCCCAAGATAATTTGGTTGGCTTGCAATTCAGGTTGAATGAGAAAACACAAATGCATTTTGTAACAAAATAAACAATTGACAAACTTTTTCCTAAAGCTTTTTTTTTTCTTACCAGACTGCCGCCTTCAAACATACCTTTCAAAAAAGAATAATTATGATGGATAGAAGTAAGGAATGGGGTGCTAAATTTTGGACCTCGGCATCACAGATTCAAATATACTCCTTCTTGGTGACAGCTCAATGTGACATAACAGTGGTCTGGTGGCCTATGCGAAATGTGTTGCTTACAGATGTGAAGTTCACATAAACCACCATCACCGCTTGGCATTATTTGACACTCATATTGTCAGTATTAGTGAGGTGTCCAGGGTTTGAATGGAAATAGACTCTCATCCCTAGTGGAGGAAACATCAAATCAGCACTGAGACACATTGGCAGGGTGGTGTCAGGCGGAGAAACTTGCTCTACTACTTTTTACTGTACAGGTTGTGCGAGTAAACAGAAGACTTGAGTTTCCAGGACTGTCAGTCTGGTACCACCATTAACACCACATATAGCTGGGACTGTAAGGGAAAATGTTGTAATAGATGCCCATAGATAACCTTTAATTATGGTGTAATACCCTTAAAATTGGAGCAGCTCCTTTACCAGCATGTAAGCAATAGAATGGTTCCTTATTCATAGATTCATAGATGCATAGATTCTAGGACTGGAAGGGACCTCGAGAGGTCATCGAGTCCAGTCCCCTGCCCGCATGGCAGGACCAAATACTGTCTAGACCATCCCTGATAGACATTTATCTAACCTACTCTTAAATATCTCCAGAGATGGAGATTCCACAACCTCCCTAGGCAGTTTATTCCAGTGTTTAACCACCCTGACAGTTAGGAACTTTTTCCTAATGTCCAACCTAGACCTCCCTTGCTGCAGTTTAAACCCATTGCTTCTTGTTCTATGATTAGAGGCTAAGGTGAACAAGTTTTCTCCCTCCTCCTTATGACACCCTTTTAAATACCTGAAAACTGCTATCATGTCCCCTCTCAGTCTTCTCTTTTCCAAACTAAACAAACCCAATTCTTTCAGCCTTCCTTCATAGGTCATGTTCTCAGACCTTTAATCATTCTTGTTGCTCTTCTCTGGACCCTTTCCAATTTCTCCACATCTTTTTAAAAATGCGGTGTCCAGAACTGGACACAATACTCCAGATGAGGCCTGAGAAGAATGACTTATCGTGTCTTGCTCACAACACACCTGTTAATACATCCCAGAATCATGTTTGCTTTTTTTGCAACAGCATCACACTGTTGACTCATATTTAGCTTGTGGTCCACTATAACCCCTAGATCCCTTTCTGCTGTACTCTTTCCTAGACAGTCTCTTCCCATTCTGTATGTGTGAAACTGATTTTTTCTTCCTAAGTGGAGCACTTTGCATTTGTCTTTGTTAAACTTCATCCTGTTTAACTCAGACCATTTCTCCAATTTGTCCAGATCATTTTGAATTATGATCCTGTCCTCCAAAGCAGTTGCAATCCCTCCCAGTTTGGTATCATCCGCAAACTTAATAAGCGTACTTTCTATGCCAATATCTAAGTCGCTGATGAAGATATTGAACAAAGCCGGTCCCAAAACAGACCCCTGTGATACCCCACTCGTTACGCCTTTCCAGCAGGATTGGGAACCATTAATAACAACTCTCTGAGTACGGTTATCCAGCTAGTTATGCATCCACCTTATAGTAGCCCCATCTAAATTGTATTTGCCTAGTTTATCGATAAGAATATCATGCGAGACCATATCGAATGCCTTACTAAAGTCTAGGTACACCACATCCACAGCTTCACCCTTATCCACAAGGCTCGTTATCCTATCAAAGAAAGCTATCAGATTGGTCTGACATGATTTGTTCTTCACAAATCCTTGCTGGCTGTTCCATATCACCTTACCACCTTCCAAGTGTTTGCAGATGATTTCCTTAATTACTTGCTCCATTATCTTCCCTGGCACAGAAGTTAAACTAACTGGTCTGTAGTTTCCTGGGTTGTTTTTATTTCCCTTCTTATAGATGGGCACTATATTTGCCCTCTTCCAGTCTTCTGGAATCTCTCCCATCTCCCATGATTTTCCAAAGGTAATAGCTAGAGGCTCAGATACCTCCTCCTCTATTAGTTCCTTGAGTATTCTAGGATATCAGCATATTCATCTGCAAAGGAGAAAAATAATTACCAGATTTAGTTTTTTTTTTAAATAATCTTCTGGTTTTAAAACAGTTTACTGCTGTCAGTGATCCTTAGTCATCTTGTAATCTGTTGGTAGCACCAGTTTAGAGTCTCCTACATTTATCCAGGCAGAATAGTAAATACCTTATGTGACAGGTATGACAATATCCTGCAATATCCTAGACAAACCTTACTGAATTAAGTAAAACCCTATTGAATTAAGTTTGACATCTTTGAAGTTCAGAATATTGAAAATGCAAATGTTTATGTGCTATTGTGGGACTGTATGGAATTTCTTTAGCAGGAAGATAGGATTAATGCAATCTTTGGGAGATATTAAGAACTTCAAAGGACATTTTGGGACAATATGTGTGAAGTTAATTTCATAGGAGATGCTTGGGGATGAGAGGAATTCAAATGATCCACTTGTAATCCATCATTTTGAAGATGCACCCTGGAAAGAGAAACCTATTGTGTACTGATTACTTTCTCCTGAAGACCCCCCATTCAAAGACCTCCAAATTGTCTAAAGAAGGGACCAAACTTTTCATGTGTGCTAGTTCTCAGCTAAGGCTGTTATGAACTTGTGATCAAAAGAGAGACTCCTTTAAGGGTTTGAAGGAGACAGCTGGGTAAACTTATTAGCATGCTTGCAGGTTCTTTTATTTTTAATATTTTTTTTTCTGTAATGCTTTTACCTTAAGAATAAAATAGGCTTCCTTAGAAAGTATTATGTGGTAACTTATAACTGATGGCAATTACACTGTGTACCAGAGGGAAAAGCGAGGCAGGCTTGCTTAGGCAGACTGCACACAGGGAAGGCCGGGATCTGTTCAACTTGGGAAGTACCCAAGATGTGAGTCTCCACCCAAGAAAGGGAGCCAGAAGCCAGTGGGTGCCCTTGTTGAACCACTTAAGGGAAATACAGATGCAATTGCCCTGAGCTGTGGCATTTTACTCCTTCATTATTCTCACTGGAAGGAATAGGACTACAAGTGGAATAAGGCACTATTCAGTATGAGTGAAGGTGGCAAAATCTGACCTACTGTCACTCTTTGGCTGTACAGGCTCTGAGCCTGCACAACAATTTTCATCACTGCCATTTGGGTACATCATTTACTTGGCATTTTTCATTGTAAAAGCTATTTTCCCACTGGCATTTGCTAGTTCTTATAATCACCACATTCTACTTGGCAGCCACCATCTATTTGCCTGGGGTGGGATCTGCTAGCTTTGACACTAATTTTCAGTTCCTTATAAAGTGTGTCAAGCTGGGCACCCAACATTTGGAGACACCTCATATCACTAGTTATTTTTGAAACTCATGACTTCGATTCTTTCATTTTACCATTTTCTTTGAGGGAGGCAAAATAGGCAGTCTAGCAACTTTATACTAAAAAGTTAAGTTTTGTGTTGCAATATATATTTGTAATTTTGTAAATATCACATCAGAAAATATCTTCTGTCGGCAATTCCATCCATTATCAAGTCATTTAAGGACATAAAAAAAATTTCAATCACGGAGTCCCTAACACATTTTCTGGCAATAAATGAGCTAAGTGGACACTTGGCACTTTCACTAATCTCTTTAGCCACTTTGCAAAAGCACTGTCAATTTTTTCAATGGCAATTCAGTATTGAACTGCTGCCATTTTGCATGTATTATAACATTTACTAAACAAACAAATAAAGTCCACTGCTATTACATCCCTTAGCTAGAGATCCAAAATTAAGGCCAACAATTAATTGCACTTTATTGATAGAGAACCTTGTTTTATTTCTTTTGCTTCTGATGTGGCATTAGTATCATGGCCATAAATGACAAATACTTGTTAATGGAATGGTCCTGTTAGTAGTCTCCCTGAAATTCTTTGAGTACAGAACTATCCACATGAGTACGGACAGCAAGATGGGGACCTTAGCAGGAAGATATAGCATGACCAGATGTCCCAATTTTATAGGGACAGTCCTGATATTTGGGGCTTTTTCGTACATAGGTGCCTATTACACCCCCCACCTCCTGTCCTGTTTTTTCACGCTTGCTATCTGGTCACCCTAGGAAGATACCCAAACGGTAGAGCTGAATTTGCTGCATTGATTAATTAATATGTCCTCAGAACTATTCTACACAATGCATGGACTTACTCTTTGCTATGTTTTTATCTTTCTAGCTAATTCTGTGTTTATCACTGACATCTTTGGGTTTTGTACTTCCTGAGCCAAAATTATAAAAAGAGCTAGCGTTGACTACTGGTAGAAATTGAGTGATCTTTCCCTTTCAGAACTCACCATGATTTTTTTTTTTTTTTTTTTTCTATTTTATNAAACTCATCTCTGTTACATAGGTGTAACTTCATTGTAGTCAATAAAGTTACAAGGGGTAAAAACAGAACTTAATTTGGAAGCAAAATGTGATTCTGTTTATGTTGCAAACCAGTCATTCTGGTTTTAGTAGAATGGTCATGGGATATGTCCAACATATACTTTATAAAACACTTCATTAAAGAACTGTTCTAAGGGCCTCAGAAATAGTGGTATGACTGTGCCCACATACAGTTTAGTTCAATTACAATTGATTCTATTACAAGTTGAAATCATATATTGGAGGGGGGGAAATGTGTGCAGTGTTCTCCCCACAATGAGCAAGTTTAAAAATATGTGAGGTGTGTTCGGCATGATTTTTCCCTTGTTAAAAAAAAATGATTTTTTTGTCCAAGAGAATTACCATTATCTGATGTTCATTCATAGTGATTGCAGATGAACATCTGGTCAGTTTATAGAACTAGAAGAATGTCATCTTGAAACAATATTTTTTTGGTTTGGTTTTGCTTTTTTTCCTAATTTTCTCTAACACAATGTTAGTGATAATATTTTGGCCGAATTTAAGAAAAATCAGAGGGGTCTTGAGTCCTGTATCAGCCATTCCATTCTTTTGCCTGGGATCCATATCAGGATGACAGGGCTGAAGATTTCAATGCTCTTTCTCAACTCAGACATGAATTCTTTTAGAAACTTTAAATCCAATCAATTCAGTTATTTTTCCACTTGTGGTAATGGAGAAACATTCCCACCACCCCTTTTAAGTAAATTTTAAGATGCTATTAAATCAGTAGTTCTCAAACTTTTGTACTGGTGACCCCCTTTCAGAAAGGAAGCCTGAGTGAGACCCCACCTTATAAATTAAAAACACTTTTAAATAAATATATTTATATTATATTAAATAAATATATATTTAATACTATTATAAATGCTGGAGACAAAGCAGGGTTTGGGGTGGAGACTGACAGCTTGCGACCTCCCATGTAATAACCTTGTGACCCCCCAAGGGGTCCGACCCCCAGTTTGAGAACTCCTGTTTTAAATGGAAATTGTTTGAATTTTACAAATGGAAATTTTCAGGTTGTCTAGTGCTCCCATACCCTACAGCACTTTCGTTGTTAGCAAAATAAATAAGTATCATAACTGAAGGTCACTATTCTGGTCAGTCATGCCCAAGCAATTTCCAGTAAGTCCAGAGGAAATCACCCCAGAGAGTATGTGTGAATAGATTTGAGCCCTAATGGAATCTCATATTCAAAATATAATTCAGCTGGTTTTATTAGTAGTTTTTATTAGGAAAGAAGGATATGCCGGCTTGCAGTGAAGCTGATCTATGGCTTTGGCCATGGATTCTGCAAAGCATGTGAATTTCATTTTTGTTTATAGATAAATGTTATCAGAAGCTTGGAAAGATCTGCACCTTATTTTTAGGCTGAATTTGTCTATCTTCAACTTCCAGACATTCGATAGTGCTATACCTTTCTCTATTACACGTAAGAGCCCATTTTCAAATATTTGTTCCCCATATAGGTACTTACAGAATCTGATCAACCGTCTCTTTGTTAAAGTAAACAGATTGAGCTCCCTGAGTCTTTCACTATAAAGCATATTTTCCAATCCTTTAATCATGTTCATGGCCCTTCCATGTTTGTTGTGTTTTCTTTTAGTTCCTTAATTAAGATGTCATGAAGTACACCTCTACCCCGATATAACGCGACCCGATATAACACAAATTTGGATATAATGTGGTAAAGCAGTGCTCCGGAGGGGCGGAGCTGCGCACTCCAGCAGATCAAAGCAAGTTCGATATAACGCGGTTTCACCTATAACTCAGTAAGATTTTTTTTTGGCTCCTGAGGACAGCATTATATCAAGATAGAGGTGTATCTAGGCAAATGCCTTACAGAAGACTATATATATTACAGCATCACTTTATCAACCAAACTTGTAATCTCATCAAAAAGTGATACCAGGTTAGTTTGACAAGATCATTTTCCATGTTGGCATTAATTATATTATCTTCTTTAATTCTTTATTGAGTCCCATATCAGGCATGCCATTTCTTTTGCCTGGGATTGAGATCATGCAGACAGGCCTATAATTAGAAGGCGTCATCCCATTTACCCCTTTTTACTGTGACAAAATGGCCGATGTTGGTATGGTGGGACCCAGGCTTTTTTGGTGGGGGGCTAAGATGCCACCCCTTGCCCCTGCTCTTGGGGCACGAAGGGTCCCGCTAGAGGTCCAGGAAGGTAGTAGGGGGGGTTGCTCCTCACTCTGAGCCCCTCTCAACTCCTGCGGGTGTCTTACCCTTTTTCCCCTTGGGTAGGGTTACCCTCAGTCCTTGATGCTGGGAGAGGGAGTCTCCCTGCCCTGCTGGGGCAGGGTCTCCCTTCTTTCAATTCTCTGGTCTTTCATGTTTCAGAGGCACACCTCAAACTCCAGTCCTTTCTCTCACACACTGACTGCTTGAAGCAGGGGGATTTTATTAGATTGGGCCTTAATTGACTACGGGTGCGCCAATTAATCTGTAGCAACCCTCCCTAGTCTACAGGGAACCACGTCTTAATTAGCCTAAGGCTTATATATTTTCCCTCTCCCACTGTTACCTCGTCCTGCTGTATTACATTACATATTGATACAGTATTAGCGTTCCTCTAGTTGTCTAAAACATCTGTAGTGTTCCAAAACATATTGAAAATCAACATTACCATCCAGGGAGCTCTTTGGCTATTCTTTAAAATCTCTTGGATGCAAGTTATCTGGACCTGCTGATTTTAAATACCTAACTTTAGTAGCTGCTGTTTAACATCCTCCTTAAATACTGAGGATCTCTGTGTTTATTCTAGATAAATAAATGAGTGACTTTTCCCACGATAGGGTCAACAAGGTGCCACAAAGCTAAAGCATATCAAGCAGAGGACACTCATGTATCTTTCATATTTGGGAGAGGCTACAGACAGTAAGTATTGTATAACACAACTTAATATACATCTCTATCTAGAATTAATAGCAATGTTTGAGACCAACACATCATTTCCTCACGATAATATCAGCTAAATAGAGCCCCAAATCTTTCACTCATTGGTTTCTAGCCCTATTTTTTCTTGTTAGGTGACATGTAATCATAGTTTAATATAAAATAGTCCTTGAACTAAAAGATTCCATTGTGATATGAGTCCTCAAAATTTGCTATTGTAAAATGAGGGTTTGTTCCCCCTCTTTGCATGTTTAATCGCTCTCCAGATAGCATGGAGAAGGGGTCAATGAAGAGGGCCTCTCTTTCTGTAAAAATAATAAAACTAATTCCCTTATAAAGCTTTTTTAAGACTTCTGGATTTTCAGTTTTGCATTTCTGGAAGATAATCTTAAAGTCATTGGGAATTGTTAGAAATAGCCAGACAGATTTTTGCTTATCCAATCCCCATCTGAGCCAAATATTAGTGATATATTTTGTCTAATTATACATCTTATGTTGGATATTATACTTTTAGAGCAGTATTCCATACTAGCTAGACCACTATCCACAGTTACTGCTTTATATAATAATATAGCAAAGCATTAATGTAACAAAAGAAAAAAAAAGCACAACAAACTGAGTTTTTGCTGCCAACTACATGATTGGGTGAGACCACTCTAACATGAGGGGAGTAATAAAATAAAATGACCAACTTTGGCTCTCACAGTTGCCAAAATGACAAAGAAAAATACATTTTAATGTAGCTTTCTTTGTTCCCCACTCCCTCTGTGAAATACTTAGTGAGGTTCTTTGGAACATCAATTGGGATATAATTACTATTAATTTACTAGGTAAAGATAGAGGCAATTCTGCCACCAAGAAAATTCCTGTTGTGCTTTATGTGAGTGTGGATAACTTGTCTGCAAGTATCTTATTTTTGTCCCTGTGAGTCACCGCTATTTGTTAGTTAATATCGCCTGTAAATTTAATCAAAGAGCTACGCTAAGTACAGTAGGGAGTAGAGAATTAATTTTAATTGAACCTACTTAATGGAAAGACTCAATATTTGTTTACGTTATTGCATACCTGTAATGGATAAAGTAGAATTCTTTGAATAAATCTGTATATTTCCCAACAATGTCATGGGAATCTTGTTATGCAATTCCTATATTAGTTTTACAGGCTCTGGAAGTCCAGGTAGTTCAGGTAAATATACAACTTTGAGATACTTATGTAACCCACTAAAGTTTGACTACACAAGTACCCACATAATTCCATTTTACTGCAGGAATAGTGAGTGGGTTCCATCTGTTTTGACAGTGGAGCTCCCATTTGTGGATATTAACAAAAGATAAATATGCAAATTTTGGATAGTTGTGGATGCCCATATGCTGAGTTGCTCTAGTCTGGAACAAAGACACCAGAACATAATAAAGTTGCTCAAACTAAAAAACAAAACAAAACCAAAAAAAATCATCAACGTTTGTAAGACAATGAGGGTTAACTACAAGTCCTCATAAATCTAAATGCAATTTTATCATTTAGATAAATGATAAAATGATAAATACTATGCAAGAAAAACAGCAAACATACAGATTTCTTCAGTACCAAAAGATACACAGGACACAAATCTTATGCCTTTAAAACATGCAGGAAACTTGTTCTTTGAATAGACTGGTATCTTTCCTTGTGATTATCTTCTTGCTTCAATTAATAAAACAGGCCTGTGAGCCCTCAGGGTAGAGATCTTCAGTTCCCCTCCCATATGGCTTCTCTCTCTGGGTCTGGCTCAACTAACATGAAATTTGGTGCCTTTTTTTAAATACTACAGAGTGGAATTTGCCCCCACCCTTGGAGACGCCTACTGAGCATGCTCCAAGGGCTCATGATTTTTTTTTTCCTGCTAGTCTCAGACTTGCTGGAGTCTGTGGACAGCTGCTCCAATCTTCTGGCAAAAACGCCTGACTGCTATTGTTTAAAGGAACAGCAATACGAGCATGGGTTACACTTACACAACCAAAACCAGCCTCTTCAAGTATGGAAGTTCACCCATAACATTATGTGGACTTTGGGCCCACTCCTACAAGGTGCTAGGCCACTCCGGGCAAAGTACACAACTCCAGAGAACTCCAATGGGAGCTGAAGGTGCTTTATCCCTTGCATGATCAATAATACATACAATGAGAACCGTCAGAGGACATAAAAATCTTGTACTTTGAGATATAACTTGGTAAATAAGATGTAAGTAGTGAACTCAACATAGAATCTTTTCTCTCAAATTGCATTTTAGGCTTCAAAGTGTAGATTCCAGAATTTTAAATGGGCAGCCTTGCTCTTCAGCCATGGTAGCTTTGTGCTACCAGTGCCTGAATCTCTGTTACAGTCATTTGGAAGCATTGGTACCAGCTTTCCCTTAATTATAGATATTTGCATATTTTTGGCCAAATCCAAACATGTTTTCCTATATAAGCTAACTTATGTACTCAGATTGCAAATACACATTAAGTGTCTAAAGGGTAATTGCTTTGAATCTTGTATCCTACAAAAAGGAACGCAATAGATCACAAGTTAGCAAATGTGTTAGACATTATTCCATGTCCTAACAGATGACATTTAAATGATCCCAATACTGTCAAATGCATTCAGCTGGGTGAATATCTTGGACTTAAATCTGAACTGGGTCATAAGCTCGCTGGGCAGGGACTGTTTCTTTCTTTGGGTCTTAAAAATAGCTGAGCACACTGTTTATGCTTAATAGTACATAATTGCTTGCTATTCAAATTGAAGTCAAACCAAACCACTTTGAAGACTGGAAAAGATTTGGTAAGGCCCCCACCCCTTTCCCTACCTGTGCCCAGGCAACATCTCAAAGGTGTATCTGCCCATCTCACCTTCAAGCGATTGAAAGGCAGATTGCACCTACTGTGTCAGGTCTTTGCTTTGCTTTGCTTTGCTTTGCTGTCCGGCATCAAAGGTAGGATGGGGGAGGGAAGTTCAGATACTTTACTCATCACACCCATTACCCCTTAATTCTTCACTCCCCACCCTTCTAATTTAACAATCAACATCTTGCCTCTTACTGCTTTGGGGGCCTCTGGATGAATCGAGGACAAAGCAAAGAGCAAAAGAAAGGGCTACACTTGGAAAGTTTATTTACACTGCCCCTCTGCTTGGCCTAGAGGACAATGGGCATGTGAACGTTCCAAGCTGTAAGATGTCTCATTTAACTCACTTGCAGTCCCAGTAGGGGCAGAATGAGAAATTGCTGCACTGATTCTGTTGCAGCTAAACCTAGACCCTCCCTTCACAAATAGTCTTATCTTACTAATTTAACATTTAAAAAGGTTCTTTAAAGCTTAGCTAATACATAGTTTGTATTGTCTCCCCATAGACTTCCCAGAACCACTTTTCCTCCTTCAATCCCTCCCATCATTGAATATCTCACAGCTTCATAAGTATCCCTTGTCTGCTGATTTTTTTCTGCATTCAAATCTGATGAGCTCAGAGACTTTCCTGACATGTTATTCAGCAGACTGTGCATTATCTGCATCTGAAGTAAGTTATAGAGGAATATATTTCCATGAACTGCTAATCGGTTGCCAACAAATGTTCAAAGGTTTGAGCTGGTGCTACAGAGAAAGAGAGGAAAGGGAGAATGAGGGATGTGGAGGAGAGGAGAGAAACTGAGGAATATCTAGGCACCAGGAGCCAGCAAACCTGCATGCTGGGTTAGGGTGTCTAGAATAGGAGGAGTCTGAGAAAACATGTTGGGTGTTGCAAAGATAGAAGAAATAGGTGAAATAGGAAAATGCAATTGGAAAGTGAGAAAGAAGGATAGGGTCAGAAAAGTAAAGAAAGGAGAGGGGAATGAATGAAGCTACAAAAGGTTCAGATACCCTTCATGTAAGGACCTAAGCAGACATCACTAGCTTTTAAATACCTTCTTACCTTATGTCATTTCCATGACAAAAAGACCACTAGAAGGTTAATGTCATTATAAAGTGGGTAATAATATATTCCATGTCTAGACAGAAGGCCTGGTCCTAGGGCACTTGTGTTGATTAACTGATACCTATAATTGCAACTGAGTGTCACTATTCTTCAATTAGTTCCAATAAAATAGGTAAAGGAAAACTGCAGGCAATTGAACTGATTAATAATTCAATCGTATCTGATCCTGGGCAATCCTGGCTGCATAATTTTTCAGTTCTCTTTTCTATTACTTATGTAAATTAAACAAGTAAACGACAAGGTTATTTAGAAGATATATATCATTAAAACAAAAAAGTTTGGAAATGGGAATAAGTAAAGTTTTACTCATTCAGGGCCTTACTGAACATTCATTCCTCACCCACACAACCCTCCCATTAGCTTCAATAGCAGTTTTGGCTGATCAAAGAGTTCTGCATAGGGCCTGTAGGAAGAGCAACTGATGAGCAACAAACAATGAAGAAATGTACTCAAATAGCACACCCACTCTCACACAAAGCAAAGACATAATCTATTTCCAAATCAAACTGCTTCTACAGGATGAGAAGGAAGAAATAAATTGTTATTCCTATTTTTAAATAATTGGAAAGCACAAAGGAAACTTTGCTGATGGGAGCCATTTAAGTAGACAGATTAGACAGATGACTGCCTTTAAAGAAGTCCACATAAGTCTTCACTACACTATGAAAAATATCCATTGGTGACAGAACCTGATAGGTGTTTAACCATCATTACTAGGCACTGAGCAAAGTTTGTCTGTCTGCGAATCCAGCTAAGCCGTATTTGACCCTGTGTCAGCTGCACCTATTGTCGGCAATGGGCAATTTTGACAGTGTGTCACTTATGAAAAGTGTTTCCATTATTGACTGCAAGGTGAAAGGCATTTTAGACTGTGTGGAAGTGGAAATTGCAGGTGATGAAAAATAAGGTTAGCCTTTACATTTTGGAATTATTCACTCACTACAGAGGATGACAAGCGCTCCCCAGCATTACATAAATAACAAATTCACCTTGACAACATAGACAGCAGTAATCCAGTGGTCTGCAGGTTTCTTTATAGATGGCATGGGGGCAAAGTAAATGGGTTGCCTTGCTGTAGTGCCCTAGAACAGAGCAATAGGGGAAGACAACAGAAAATTGTTACAATGCATTTCTTTTCACCAGAATTACCTGTGGTAACAGGAGCCTCTCATAGCCTGCTAACAGGTAGCAGCATCTATGAGGTTACAATTTCACTTTGACATTCTGACAACATTTCAAACTCTGCATAAAGATGATTTGAGACGGGGTCTCTAATGGAAGTGCAAGGTCAAGCTTCAATGTAACCTTGTGATAATACATGATTTCAAGCCTGGGAATCATCCCCTGCACAGGCTACTGCTCCTTACTCCTGCTGCCCTCTTCTCAACCCTTCACTGTTCTTCACCCACAGCCAAAAACACTGAGCTCTCTCTCTATTCACCACTAACGCGGTTTTTTTCAGCATCTCTCTCAGTTCTGCCATAACAGCACTCACTTTGGCACTACTAATTAAATTTCATCATTTAAAGATGTAATTAAACTTCTAAATTATAAGTTTTTTTGGTTGTGTTTTTATCGTGATCTTCAGTCTGTTTAACATGCGGTAGGCCATAGTTTATAGTATGTCTTGTGAAAATGGATAGTGTAGCAACAGCTTTAGAAAACATTCTATTTAGTCTTAAAATATATGAGAGAGGGCAGAGTAAAGAGGAAGATAAATGGTTCCTAATGTAAATCAGAGAAGTAGTGCAGAATAAAAGATCTATGTCAGCTTGTCATGGTGCTTTTTGAGGAAGAAGAAAAAATGTAGCAAGCTGATAGATAAAAAGAAAGATATCAGTCTTAGAAATAACAATTGGGCTAAGGATTAGGTACTGTCAAAATCCAAAAGATACATCTGGTTTTCTTTTCAAAAACACTAACCCAGGAACCTATCCTTGCAACAAAGCTCGTTGCCACATATCTATTCAGGGGACAACCATCATAGGACCTAATCACATCAGCCACACTATCAGAGGCTCGTTCACCTGCACATCTACCGATGTGATATGTGCCAGCAATGCCCCTCTGCCATGTACACTGGCCAAACTGGACAGTCTCTACACAAAAGAATAAATGGACACAAATCAGACATCAAGAATTATAACATTCAAAAACCAGTCGGAGAACACTTCAACCTCCCTGGTCACTCAATTACAGACCTAAAAGTCGCAATTATTCAACAAAAAAACTTCAAAAACAGACTCCAATGAGAAACTGCAGAACTGGAATTAATTTACAAAATGGACACCATTAAATTAGGCTTGAATAAAGACTGGAAGTGGATGAGTCATTACACAAACTAAAAACTATTTCCCCATGCTAATTTCCCCCCTACTGTTACTCACACCTTCTTGTCAACTGTTTGAAATAGGCCATCCTGATTATCACTACACAAGTTTTTTTTCTCCTGCTGATAATAGCCCACCTTAATCGATGAGTCTCATTAGAGTTGGTATGGCAATCCCCATTTTTTCATGTTCTCTGTGTGTGTGTGTATATTTTTTATATATATATATATATATATATCTTCCTACTATATTTTCCACTGCATGCATCTGATGAAGTGGGCTTTACCCCATGAAAGCTTATGCTCAAATAAATTTGTTAGTCTCTAAGGTGCCACATGTACTCCTCGTTCTTTTTGCTGATGCAGACTAACACGGCTACCACTCTGAAAAGAAAAACAAACTAACCTAAGCAAATATATATTAATATCCTCAATGTTAGATTTATCTTTATGTAGGCGTTTCAGACACATTAAAGCTATGGAAGACTAAATTGGTGCCGTTATATATTAAGTCTTACAATTATACATCAATAAGTATTAGACAATAATTGATGTTTACCAATGAAAGGCAATGGGGAAAATACGGGATACAATTCAGCAACTACTTTAAAAACATGTGAGCTTTTCTGTTCATTTTAATAAACTCAAAACAGGTAATTAACTAAATGACAGGTTTAGGGAAGATTTTTATCTCACAACATTACTAACAATTCTAAAAGAACTGAAGAAATGTATCCATTACTGACACATATGATGCAAATACTGAAGGAAGGTAGCTAGAAGGCATAATGTTTTAGCACACTAGCCTTTTTCCTATAATCACCTCTGTTGAAATGCTGGCTTAGGGTCACCAGGGAGAACACATTTAGGAATGTCATTTTAGTCTCCTTATACACTTAACAAAACTTACACACAGTCTGATGAATTGGCACTACCACACATTATATAACCATTCTGATGTAAGTGTGAATTAAATTTGGGGTTAAAGGACCAGATGCTTTCCTCTAAGTCAGGGGTGGCCAACCTGAGCCTGAGAAGGAGCCAGAATTTACCAATGTACATTGTCAAAGAACCACAGTAACACGTCAGCAGCCCCCCCATCAGCTCCTCCTGCTCCCAGCGCATCCCATTCACCAGCAGCCCTGCCAGTCAGCGCCTCTCCCTCCCTCCTCGCACCTCCCAGTCAGCTGTTCTGTGGTGTGCAGGAGGCTCTGGGGATGAGGTGGGGAGGAGCGAGGGCCTGGGAGGGGATGGAGTGGGGGCAGAGCCTATGGCAGAGCTAAGGATTGAGCAGTGAGCACCCCTCAGGACATCGGAAAGTTGGCACCTGTAGCTCCAGCCCTGGAATCGGTGCCTATACAAGGAGCCGCATATTAACTTCTGAAGAGCTGCATGTGGCTCCAGAGCCACAGGTTGGCCACCCCTGATTTAATTGTTGTCCCCTTGCAGAGCCTAGGTAAATAGTGGAACTGGTCAAAAAGTGCCTAGGATTTTCTATGGAAAACTTTCAATTGTCAACAGAAATTCTAAAACCAAAATATTTTGGCCCATTTCAGTTTGCAAATGTTGCCATGGTGCCTCATAGGAGTTGTAGTTTGGGTGCCTCAAATTCCCATTTTCCTCTATAGTCCAGGTTCCCTGGTCAGACTATATTTACCGTGAAGCACCATGGTCTTCCCTCTTGGAGAGGTTATGGGAATCCCCTGGCCATGGTGCATTAGGAGTGATGTAGACCAGCCAGGGAGCCTGGCCAATAAGGGAGAACGGGGACATGAGACAACAGAAGTACATCTCCCATTAGGCACAGTGGCAGCATTTCCAAATTGAAATAATTCAGTTTGGGGGCATTCCGTTTGTTGATGAAAATTTGAAATTGTCTGCAGAAAGCAGGCTCTTTTTTAAAAAAATCATTTAACTGAAACTCCAATTTTCAGTAGAAAAATAGTTGATAGAAAATATTTGACTGAGCCTGTAAAGAGGCTTTACAGAAACTGAAGGCACCTAATAAGGGTTTGTGGGGGAAGGGAGATTACTAGCTTAGTGACTGGGAGATTACTTTCATTCCCTCACTCCTTTTGGTCCTCTCACTGTTCCCCTGGGTCCAGTCATCCAGTGTAGAGACTCCAGTAGGTAAGCCACTCTATTGTTCCCATGGTTTCAGCCCTCTCTGGCCCTCAGCTTTAGCTCTCCAGTTTAGAGCCAGAAGACAACTGCCTCTTCTGCTGCTCCCCCCGCCACCACCACTACCACCACCAGAAGCCCTGATGTGATAATTTTGCCTACAAATGTACTGTAATTGTGACCTCAATTCTAAAAAGTAAGTTGAAGTTCATAAGATGTCACAATAATCTATAACAAATGTGGATAGAGAAAGGGGCAAAAGGGAGATAGAGTATGTTAGTTTAAACAAAAAGGCCTACTGATATAATTCAAGGACTGTGTCAATATCATGTTTGGTAAGCAACACAATGAGGGTCCAAATATTAATAAACCAAAATTTAGTGAGACAAATATTAGGCTTAATTGGTGGACAAAATAATGAGTGGATGGGCTATTCCACCCACCACTTCCTTTTTGGGTCCTTAACGACTTTGGTGGGGGGGAGGGGGCAATATGAAAGAAAAGATGGAGGCTACTGGAGCAAGCTTCACCATCATGGCTGCCACTACCACCACCATTTCCTGGGACTCCCAGGACTTCATCACCCTGATCCTGAAAGATGTCCTACCGAGACTGGCCAGAGAGAGGGATCTAGATGACATTGCCACCACTACAAGCTCCAGCTAAATCTCAATCACCCCCCGGAGAAGAAAGAGGCTCAGACTTTAACAGCAGCAGCAACAGTTCCATCCTATCTCAACTAACTTTTTCTTTTCCCAAAAACAACACTTATTACCATCTCTGATACCATCTAAGAGACTTAGAAACAGGGTTTAATTTCCCCTTTTAAAACTTTTTTTTGCTAACAAGAAAAGGAACAAAATATGTTGTTAAAATGAAACTCTTACTTAATACTTTACATTTAAAATCCTTTAACTGTTTTTCCATCTTTTCTTTATCTTTAATAAAAGGTTCAAAGGATTTTAATGATGTATTTGCCATGGTACTAAAGCAGGCTAAGGTCTCTGTATAACAAACCCTGATCCTTGTTTAACACTATTTAATGTTGGACAGTGACTGCATTACATTAACACTTTTGGCCCATTATTCCATCTAAATTAATACAATTGCCCTCTCCAGCCCTAACTCTCTGGCTTGAGGACATCATCGAGCAAATCCCTCTTGCTGCTCTCCTTGCCTTCAGCCTTCCTCCAGGAAACACCTTCTGGACTCTGGCAGCTCTCACCTGCTCCTCTTTTCCTTACTCTTACTCAGGCAGCTTGGATTCACCAGGGCCATCCTCATGGGGTCTCCCCCAATCCCTTATAACCCCAGGTGCTGCCCTACCCTCTTAGTTGGCCAAACTGGGGGCACCTGCTCCGGCACAGGAAAGCTGCACCTGCTTCATTTACAGGGGCCAGGCACCGTGTGTCAGTTTCCCACTGCCCAAGATCTCATGGATCCCTTTTGTGTCTCTTGGGCCTGGTCTACACTAGCAGGTTATGTCGAATTTAGCAGCGCTAAATAGAATTAACTCTGCACCCGTCCACACAACAAAGCTGTTTAGTTCGACATAGAGGTCTCCTAAATTCGACTTCTGTACTCCTCCCCAACGAGGGGAGTAGCGCTAAATTCGACATGGCCATGTCGAATTAGGGTAGGTGTGGATGGAAATCGACGCTAATAGCTCCGGGAGCTATCCCACAGTGCACCACTCTTTTGACGCTCTGGACAGCACTCCGAGCTTGGATGCTCTGACCAGCCACACAGGAAAAGCCCCGGGAAAATTTGAATTCCTTTTCCTGTCTGGGCAGTTTGAATCTCATTTCCTGTTTGGACATTGTGGCGAGCTCAGCAGCACTGGCAACGATGCAGAGCTCTCCAGCAGAGATGGCCGTGCAATCTCTGACTAGATAGAGGGCCCCAGCATGGATTGATCGGGAAGTCTTGGATCTGATCGCTGTGTGGGGCGATGAGTCCGTGCTTTCCGAGCTGCGCTCCAAAAGACGGAATGCAAAGATCTATGAGAAGATCTCTAAAGCCATGGCAGAAAGAGGATACAGCCGGGATGCAACACAGTGCCGCGTGAAAATCAAGGAGCTGAGACAAGGCTACCAGAAGACCAAAGAGGCAAACGGACACTCTGGATCCCATCCCCAGACATCCCGTTTCTACAAGGCACTGCATTCCATCCTAGGTGCGGCCGCCACTACTACCCCACCACTGACCGTGGACTCTGAGGACGGGATATTGTCCACGCCCGCTTCCTCTGAGATGGTAGTGGACGGGGAAGAAGAGGAAGGAGATGAGGAGGACGAGGCAGTCGACAGCGCTTACAACGCTGATTTCCCACACAGCCAGGATCTCTTCATCACCTTCACAGAGATCCCCTACCAACCGTCCCCAGCCGTTAACCCGGACCCAGAATCAGGGAAAGGATCAGCCGGTAAGTGGTTTAAACATGTAAACATTTATTTATAAAAGAATATAAATATTAACTGTGGCTTTTTCATGATTAGACTGTCCTAGGCACTTAAAGTTCTAGTCTTTGGCAGTGCAACTGCTGCAAAAAAATCTAACAATATCCGGTAAATCTTGATTGGTTTGCCCTAGGCGCTGTACTGTTTAGCCCTTGCCAGTGCAGCTACAGGAAAATTCGGTCAATATATCCGGGGATAGAGCAGAAATCCTCATGGGACATCTCCATGAAGCTCTCCTGGAGGTAATTGGAAAGCCTTTGCATGAGGTTCCTTGGGAGAGCAGCCTTGTTGTGTCCTCCGTAGTAGGAAACGTTTCCGCGCCAGGCTACCATCAAGTACTCCGGGATCATTGCCTTGCACAGCATGGCGGCATACGGCCCTGGTCTTTGGAGGCTTTCCCGAAGCATGCATTCTTTCTCGCTGTCAGAAATACGCATCAGAGTGATGTCGGTCATGGTCACCTGCTTTGAATTAGGGCAATGTTAGTATTGGGACTGCTTCCCTGTTCCTTTACAGAACTGTAACCGCCGGTTTACAGCCATGCGGTGGAGGCGGGAGAGGGGCAGCATAGAGGGATCTTTCCCGGGGACAGCCGCGAGGGGGTGGGACAGGGGCAGAGTTCATGCTTGCCGGATTGCTGGCAGCAGGAACTGGCCAACGCTAGGAGCATTGCTTTGAACGTGAAAGTAGGGCAGTGTTATTATTAAAGTTTTAAGCTGCCACAAGTCTACGGCTTACCATGTCAGCCCGCTACCCAAATTCTGCTGTGCTGTTCCGATTCTGTGATCTGCACTGCAGGACCCCAGGGACTGAATGCAAAGGCCGAAAATTCGACCTTGTCCTGAGTGCGCATGTGATTGGTGCTGTGAATGGTCCTTTTTAACAGAGAAAGACTATTTTCATTGTTCACTGAAAAATTTATCTTTCTGAGGAATTCACTCCCTTTTTCCCATCCCACAGCTGTGGCTGTCTCCCGACCTACCCTGTCATCAGACTCCCAGAGGCTGTCGCAGATTAGGCGTAGACGGAAAAGGACACGGGACGACATGTTCTCTGAACTTATGGGCTGCTCCCATGCCGAGTCAACACTGCAGAGTCAGTGGAGGGAGAACTTGTCCCAAATGCACCGATCACACATGGAACGGGAGGAGAGGTGGCGTCAGGAAGACCAGCAGGCGACTCAAACACTGCTTGGACTAATGAGGGAGCAAACGGACACGCTCCGGCGCCTTGTGGATGTTCTGCAGGACCGGAGGCAGGAGGACAGAGCCCCGCTGCAGTCTCTCTGTAACCACTGTCCCCTGCCACAAAGTCCCATACCCCCCTCACCGAAAGTACCAAGAAGGAGGGACTGCAGAGCCCGTGAAAACTGTCACTCTACCCCTGCAGACTGCTCAAGTGGCAGAAGGCTGTCATTCCCCAAAATTTGATAAGTCCTTTCCTTCCCGCATCACCCAAGCCCCCATCCCAGTTTCATTGTTCATTTGCTAATAAAAAATAAGTTTCTGTTAATTGCTGTTTCCATCATGTTTTTTTAGAGGACAGTCTGTTTTAAGGGGGGGAAAGGTGGTTGGTACAGACACGGGGGCAGGTTCAGCAGCAGGTCACACACACAGTGCAGTCACTAGGCACCCTGGTCAGTCTGGGAGGTGGTTTTCATTGTCTGGGGGGGGGAGGGCTATGAGACTTTGTGGCGGGGGAGGGCGGTTACAGATCTTATGCAGCGGTCCTTATCCTGGATCACAGAGTCACGCAGCAGGGAATCTGTAACCGTCCTCCCCCTGCCACAAAGTCACATAGCCCCCACACACAGAGTCCCGAACAGGAGGGATGGCAGGCTCCGTTCAAACAATCAGTCCACCAGTGCGGACCACTGTAGAAGGAGGAGCCTGGCATTCCTCCAGTTTAGAAGCGTCCTTTGCATGAGTACTGTACACCCGCTCCCCACCACAGTCTGCGTCCCAGTTTCAACACTTTACCGCGAAAACAGTAATAAATAAAATGTTGTTCATTAACAAATTTTCAGTGATTTTATTTTTAAACGTGTGTTGGAAGGGGGGGAAGGGGGTGAACAGGGTATGAAACTGGAGAGGATTGTGAACAGTCACTGGGTAAAGAAACGGGGGCAGGTTCAGCTTCTCTGTAAACCAACAAAATTGTCACAGGTTACCCTGCTCACTCAGGAACCTAGCTTTCAAAGCCTCCCGGATGCACAGCGCGTCCCGCTGGGCTCTTCTAATCGCACGGCTGTCAGGCTGGGCGTAATCAGCAGTCAGGCAATTTGCCTCAACCTCCCACCCCGCCATAAAGGTCTCCCCCTTGCTCTCACAGAGATTGTGGAGCACACAGCAAGCTGCAATAACAATGGGGATATTGGTTTCGCTGAGATCTGAGCGAGTCAATAAGCTTCTCCATCTCCCCTTGAGACGTCCAAAAGCACACTCCACCACCATTCTGCACTTGCTCAGACGGTGGTTGAAGAGTTCCTTTTCACTGTCCAGGGTGCCTGTATAGGGCTTCATGAGCCATGGCATTAGCGGGTAGTCTGGGTCCCCGAGGATCACTATAGGCATCTCCACATCCCCAACAGTTATTTTGTGGTCTGGGAAGTAAGTACCTTCCTGCAGCCATCTAAACAGACCAGAGTTCCTGAAAACGCGAGCGTCCTGAACCTTGCCCGGCCATCCAATGTAGATGTTGGTAAAACGTCCCCTGTGGTCCACCAGTGCTTGCAGCACCATGGAAAAGTAGCCCTTTCGATTAATGTACTGGCTGGCCTGGTGGTCCGGTCCCAAGATAGGGATGTGAGTTCCATCTATGGCCCTACCGCAGTTTGGGAATCCCATCGCTGCAAAGCCATCTATGATCGCCTCCACGTTTCCCAGGGTCACTACCTTTGACAGCAGTACATCAACAATTGCCTTGGCTACTTGCATCACAACAACCCCCACGGTAAAGATTTGCCCACGCCAAAGTGGTTCACGACTGACCGGTAGCTGTCTGGCGTGGCAAGTTTCCAGAGGGCTATGGCCACTCACTTCTGGACAGTCAGGGCTGCTCGCATCTGGGTGTCCTTGCGCTTCAGGGCAGGGGACAGCAACTCACAAAGTTCAAGGAAAGTTCCCTTCCGCATGCGAAAGTTTCTCAGCCACTGGGATTCATCCCAGACCTGCAGCACTATGTGGTCCCACCAGTCAGTGCTTGTTTCACGTGCCCAGAATCGCCGTTCCACGGCATCAACATGACCCATTACCACCATGATGTCCACGGCGCGGGGTCCTGTGCTTTGTGACAGGTCTGTGCCACTCTCTGACTTCATGTCCTGATCGCACTGCCGCAGCCTCCTCGCCCGATTTCTCACCATCTGCCTCTGGAAAAGGTGGCTGATAAGGTGCGAGGTGTTGACAACGGCCCCAACTGCAGCGATGGTCGCAGCGGGCTCCATGCTCACAGTGCTGTGGCGCCCGCGCTGTCACTCAGCAGAAAAGTGCGCGAACTGATTGCCCACCGGCACTTTCAGGGAGGGAGGGCGGGAGTGACGGTTGGATGATGACAGTTACCCAAAACCACCCTCGACACATTTTTTCCCCCAGCAGGCATTAGGGGCTCGACCCAGAATTCCAATGGGCAGCGGGGACTGCGGGAACTGTGGGATAGCTGCCCACAGTGCACCGCTTCCAATGTCGACGCTTGCCCCGTTAGTGTGGACTCACAAAGTCGAATTACTGTCCTTAGTGTGGAAACACACGTTCGACTTTGTAATATCGATTCCACATATTCGATTTAAGTGACATCGAAGTACTCTCGTAGTGTAGACATACCCTTGGAAGACAGAGTTAGAGAAGGAAATGTAGGGAAACTGGGGATCAGACTTTCCTCTCAGCAAGTGCAGGCAGACTCATGAGCTAAAATTCACCCAAATGCTTCTGCTGCTTAAACCCACATTATTTGTGCCTCCTCAGCTGCAATTTCCACCAGAGATCTTTGGTGCTGGTACTGGCAAAAACTGCATGGTAAAGCGGCTGTGTGGAGGGGGGACTGGGCTAGCATGTGAATAAAGCTGCTGCTGCTGCTGAATATGTGAGATGATCTTTGGAACATCCACAAGTTCAGGATGCTGGCCAGTTCCTCGTTCCTTAGCAGGTAGGGGGAGGAAAGAACTCTGCAGAGGAAGCGCCGGGGGTCAACTTTAGAATGTTTTGTCCTTTATCTGCGTTTTTCCTGCATAGTATGTAACCCCTCATCCTTTTTCACCTTCTTTCCCATTCAACCCCTCCTGAAAAGAGAGGAAATGAAACTTGATGAGAAAGGACCACATAGTAATAAATGTAATTATGAAGACGTTTAACAAGTTTTAAAGCCTGCATTTGATATTGTGCTTTCTCAGTACAGTAGTGTCATTTTAATCTGAAGTTTTCACAAGGTTAACAAGGGGACTGGTTTTCTTTCTCTGTGGAAAGGCCTGTCTAAAAGTTAAATGATACAGCAGGCTTGGTTACCTCTGATGCTCTAAACGTGGATCGATTGCCTTTGATTTAGGAATGCTTTTTTCTAAAATGGATTTTATCAAGGTACAAATACTACAACATTTTCCATTTATTTAGCAATGGTAATTGCTTTATTACTGTAAAATGAGTTGAATCAAAGATATGATATGAAATTTATTGAGCTGGTATTTTTTCAGCTTCATGGCTGAGTTCAAGTCTATTAAGTTGGAGAAAACAGATAATAGATTAAATATTATATGGAAAAAGATTTTCAATTTTGAGTTTAATAGCACTTGATTGAATTTTTGTTTGGCTTCCTGCTCACTTGGGGCTTGGTAGGAAAGAACTAGTTAATAGCACCAGAAATATTAGTCAGCAAGTGGAAAATAACTTTTTAGTTGTTGGAGATGAAGTGTGTCCTATATTCACAGCGAAGTTTAGGATGAGCTGCTGAAGAGCTAAAGTGTAAAGACTGGAAATACTTTAATATAATTGTCACAAAAAATGAAATTCAGTTTAAGAGTGCTGCAATACAGAAAGTAGGTACCAGTTACTGAGCTCTGTGCACTTAATGTATAAAACTGAACACAAGCTAAATGATCAGAAAGTGGCATTTACTGTAAGGCAGTACATAGCAGGAAACAGTAACAGCTTCTTTATTAAACCTTGCACACACAGTGGTGGCTCACATTAGCATTACTATATTGCTTAACCAAAGCATATTCTCCCAGTTCAGTGAGTTGTTCTCTTCCAAGCTGAATTATTTCTAATGGAAACTACAGTATGTTTTCTGAGAACTGTGGCTGGCAGGCTATGCTGGCTGACACCGGTCTTATAAAAAAATACATCACAATTGGCACTAACTGGCACACTTTTGCAGTCTCCACATTGAGCCTCAACAGAGACTGAACCATATCCTCACCCTCTCAGAGGCCATATCAGATTTGAGAAATGCCAATGAGCTAGATATGCTAATCTAAGACATTTAAAAGCACTACATTGACTTCATTTTTTAAAAGGAAACATATCAATGATCCTGGCCTTTTTGCTTGTTTTTTGCCATCTGCTTAGCAATTAAAGTTTAATCACCTCTTGATTTAAAGTTGTCATTTTTAAGCAATCAACACTTAAACTTGTTTAGTGCTAAGCACGTAACTGTATTTCAAAAGCACCAGGAGCTGCAGGGAATGGAGCTAGGTGGGTCAGGTGAGGGTCGTGTTTAACAGTTAACAGGCCATCTGAGGGTTTGATAGAAGACAGTCCTGTTCTGTTGGACCCTATTGATGTCTGTGACTTAAGCAAAAGGGAAAGCACCAGACTGGGGGATAACAAAGGAACCAGAATGAGTGAGATCGATCTGAGTTGTAACTGTAACTCCTCACTTAATGTCCTCCCGCTTAACGTTTGGCGGTGCTTAGGACTTTTGGGGGGGTGGGGAGGAAGGAACGGGGATGCGACGTGCTCCAGCGAGGAGGTGGAGTGGGGGTGGGAAGAAGTGGGCCAGGAGTGAACAGGGACGGGAAGAGGCAGACCTGGAGCATCCCCCGGCAAAGTCGGTGCCTGTTCTTCTCCGGGGAAGCTGCCACTGCGAAGGTGCTTCCTAGCATCCTTGCTTGCAGCGGACTGTGCGTGTGGGGATAAGCCAGGGGCACTTCCCAACCACAGTACAGTACAGCACCGTACAGTATATAATGCCTTTTGTCTGCCCCCAAAAAGTTTCCTTAGAACCTAACCCCCCGCCTTTCCATTAAATCGTATGTGAAAATTGGATTCGTTTAACATTGTTTCACTTAAAGTTGCATTTTTCAGGAACATAACTACAACATTAAGTGAGGAGTTACTGTATTGTGCCATGGAACAGGGCTCTGAAAGGGTTGCCGCTGCTTCTTTTCTGGGAGAAAAGAAGCAGGGTGGGAGACCGCTTGTGTGGCTGGAAATCTCAGGAAGGATGTTGGTAAAACAATCTGAAAAAACTGCTCTCCTTGCATAAAAATCTCAATGCTCAAGCTTTCGCTAGACAGCATGCAGGGTTTTCCCATGAGAAGCAGCAGAAGCCTAATATTATTGTCAAATCTCAGATTTACAAAAGGACAAAAGAAATTCTAACAAAAATAACTTAAGTTATATTTAAGATTGCTAAATGCAATTCATCAGCAGACATATCATTAAACACATCTGTACAAAACCCAAACATCAACTGGAAATTCCTAGCTAAGTTTACATATCAACCTGAATGTTGAGTTTACTTGCACAGGCCTTTAACAAAAAAGGTCTCCTCATGATATAGTTTATCAATTCTTGATGATAAAAGAAAGTGTGTCTCTCTGTGCACATCACTGTCAGAAAATTTTTTGTGACAGTGTTGGTTCGGGAGATTAAGAGATGTAGGTTTGATTCCTTTGGCAGTTTCAGTTCAAGTCAAATTTTAGGATTACATAAAGCAGGTTGACTGTACTGAGATGATATATGACAAGAGACATTCTCCTTCAACGAATCACAGGAATCACCTAGTCTATAAAAACAAGGTGAGGTGAAGTCATTATCAGAAGTCAGGACATGCTTTAACTTGATTATGTCTTTGCCATTTAGTTTCTGCATATTTGGACTGTATATAAAGAGCAGTTAGATGCTGCAACCTTTTTCTAATATTGACTATTCTTTGAACTTTTTACACGTTTGGAGTTATAATGCATCACAAGGCTCAAAGGATTGAGCTAATACAATATCCACAGAAACTTTTAAAGAATTCTAAAGAAGTAAGTAGATTTCTGAACCTCCAGGGGATTTTTTGTTTAAATATTTATGATTTCTTTTAAGAAATCTTCTGGCTCCTTACTCTTCCCTCAGATGACCCCAGGAATCCCAAGAAAAGTAAAAAGATATTATTTGGTCAGAGAGCCCAGTGTGTGTAGATAAGAGAATCTCCTTTAAGTCAGTGGATCTACGCTGATTTACACCAGCTGAGGATTGGGCCCCCCGTTGGTAATGCTCAGATATCAACATTAATAAGAATGCTTTTGTGATGTTTGGTTTGATAGTAGCAGGGTTGTTTCTTCTTCTAGGTATATCTTTTTTCTTCACAAATGATTCAACCATACCCTAAAGCTGTCTGCTCAAATACTAATGTAGTTATCTCACTGAAAGTGTAAGTCATATATTAGCTTACTGTCTTCCAGCTGCCTATAATAATGAGCTTAAGATCCATGATAGTAAGAGTCCAGAATTTAAGTATTCCCACAAATGAAATTGAATATTTAACTAACCATATTTGCAATCATTCTAGTTAGGGTTAAATGCTCCAAGGGTAAGTTAATTCCTCCATTTAAAAGTAACCATATCTGTCGGTATTTCACCTTAAAAGTAGTAAGATGTTTCTTCCACATTCATATAAACTGTACAATGAGCTATCATAATTGGCCTAACTGAGGAGAAAAGGCATATTTGTTAACCAGGGGATCCTAATTAACCTCTGCTGGGTTTATAGAGATTCAATAGGGAAAACAAGATTTCCATTTTGTCACACCCATCCTTAGTATGAAATTAAGGAAGTTTTTTTATGTTTGGTAAATATATACTTGCTATCAGTGCAACCAGACACAGATATTTACTATTCAGAATTAGCCATGTGGCAGTGTACTTACAAAATATAAATTCAGATTAAAAAAAAAAAAAAAAAAAAAAAGAAGAGGTAGACCAAAGCTAGATTTTTCACTTTTCCAATACATATTAGGATCTAGTCTGAGTTAGTTTACCCAATTTTCAAAATATTAAAATTAAGCCTAATATTGGCTGATCACATGGCCAGCCATTCAGCCAAGTCCACTTCTACCCCGGTATAATGCGACCCGATATAACACGAATTCGGATATAACGCGGTAAAGCAGTGCTCCGGGGCTGCGCACTCTGGCAGATCAAAGCAAGTTCGATATAACACGGTTTCACCTATAACATGATACGATTTTTTGGCTCCCGAGGACAGCATTGTATTGGGGTAGCGGTGTACATAACACTATCATACATGGGAATTCATGAAGCATACAGGGAATTCATCCATTTCTCTACTAAACGTTTGAAAAACAGTGGCTGAAAGTTTCTTTGAAAGTTTTTATGACATTACAGGTTACTGACTGCTGCTAGTTTGCTGGGGCTCTGCATAAATATAACTTATTTCCTGGCTAGGGGACCACTATACACCAAACATCTGACAAAAAGCCCACTGAAGTCAATAGAAAGACTCCCATTGATTTCATTGGGCTTTGGATCAGGCCACTAATGTTTTGGGTCACATCCTCTGTTTTCTCTCTTATGCAATCTTCCACTAAAATTTGAGCTAGTCACCATACTGAGAGAAAGAGACCCTGACAATTTCTAAGTACCTGTCAATCTCTCCCCAGTGGTTCTTAAATGACAGTGGATGCAATGCAGGGGCACCTTATAACCTTTAACACTGGTCTTTTACTTCCAGTCTTATCACTTAGATCTCTACAACTATTACCATCAAATATCTGACACCATAACAGATACAGCTACATTTTATTGGACTGTGTGTCACCAGTGCTGTGCCATCTATACCTTGAACCAGGAGGATGGGTGTAAGGGTACAGACTCACCCCTGGGTCGCCCCCTACTAGTTACTCCGGGGAATCAGCTCATCCAGCATCTGGAGTGCCCTCTGCAGGCCAGTGATCAGCCTTGTCCCTACTTCTGGCCGCTGTGTCCCTCCCAGGACCCCTGGTGCCCCTTGCTCTGGGTCACTGCCCCCTGGCAGTACCCCACAGATCTGGGTCTCCCCCCCAGGGAACCCCCACCCACTAGCCCCACCTTGCCTAAGCACTAGGCCACTGCCAGTCACCAACTAGCCCCCGCTCCCTGGGGCAGACTGCAGTATAGGCCACTCATCACTGGCAAGGGGGGCTTGGACCTGCTGCCTTGGCCTAGCCCTGGGCTGCCCACTGCAACCCCCAGTACCCCTTGGCCTACTACCAGGCCACAGCCTGGGGCTATCCCAGCTGGAGCTCCCCAGCTCCTCAGCCTAGCCTTTCCCCTGCCCTGCCCTGCCCTGGGTATCCTGTCTAGCGCCCTGCAGCCAGGCCCTTCTCTCTCCGAAGGCAGAGAGAGACTCTGCTGAGCTCCTGGCTCCCAGCCTTTATAGGGCCTGCTGAGGCTGTTTGGGGCGTGGCCCCAGCTGCAGCCACTTCCCCTAATCAGCTCAGCCTTCACACTGCCTACTCCCTGGGCTATCTCAGGCCCTTCCAGGCAGGAGCAGGTGTCCACCCTGCTACAATGGGACAAAAATAAGGCTGGCTAAGGAGGGTGAATAAAAAACACAAAGGTCCTGCATGTTATAGAGCTGTTTCATCCACAGACATCTGAATCAGCTTCAATTATTTCAGTGTCGGTGCAGAAAGTGAATGCAACAACTAAGTATCAGATTTGCTAAATTTAAGTTTTCTCTTTCTAATCAGTTGACTTTCAGCAAAGTGTCTGAGCTACCACTTTTTGGATGGCAAAAAGGACACATCAGAAGTAATCTTGCCTTCTTAACTTTCATACACATCGTGAAATTCAGTTCACTAACATTTTCTAAAAGATGTGTGAATGAGTTATGAAAAAAACAAGAGCTAGCCCAAACCTTTTCTTCCATCACTGACAATTCAAGTAAGGGCAAACTGAATGTCTCAATGTTCCTCTTCCCTCAGCACACAACGTTCCTGAGACTTCCTTTTCACAAGCCTTCAATTGCTTCTGCATGACTAAGGCTAAGATTTTGTCACAGGACTTTTAGTAAAAGTCACAGGTAGGTCTCAAGAATAAACAATAAAGCATGAAAGTCCGAGCCCCACCGCTCAGGGCTGAAGTCATGGCGTTCCCCTAAAATCACGAATCCATGACCTCCTTGTAGCCTTATGCATGACATTCTTAAATCAGGCTAGACTGAATACCAGAATAGCACTACTTTAGCACTTCTCTATTAGGCAGCATGAAGGGAAAAAGCCTATCTGTGCATTGTAATCACAATTATTGCTCGAAATTGTAGTAATTCCCCCACAAGCTTCTCCCTGCAGCAATTTGGGCAGAAGTCATACAGTTCTTTTGTGTGCTAATTAGTACACCTGGCAGGCCTGATCACAAACTGTAATGTTGATTGTAACTATTAGAGATTGTGCAGAAGATTCAGAATTAAAATTGTCCTTTAATAGGGACACACTGGTGCCCTGCAGCGTGCTGAGGATTTCAAACACCACAAAATGTTTCAATATTTCCAAGATGAAACGTTTCATTTTGGCTTGGTTTGACATTGAACTGTGTTCACCTAAACTACCACAGTTCCTCCTGTAACTTATAGTTAGGGTACCTCATGCCATCGTTCTCCTCTATGGATTGGGTTCAGTGGCTGGAATACCTCTCTTGATGCACCACAGTCATGGACTTCCCATAATACATCAGGGAAGTTCAATCAGAAGGGAGAGCTCGGTGCATCTTGAGAGATGTATTCTGGACAAGAAGTCCACGGATAGAATAGGGCCAGAAGAAACCTAAGTACAGCTCCCAGGAAGTACTGTGGCAGTTCACGTGGTCATAGTTAATGTAAAACTGAGCCAAAACAAGAACCTTTTGATTTAGTTTGGCAAACTGAAATATTTTGAATCAGGTCAGCCTGACCCATCACAAATTACTTTGTTTTAATTTTCCCAGAGGAAAAAAAAGGAACAAAGTTTAGCTAATCAAAATTTTCCTTAGAAAATTTTAATTTTGCAGGAACTACATTTTCACAGGAAATTCCTGACCAGTTGTATTCATAAGTATGCCCCTCGCTATTTAAGGAGGCAAAGCTAAAACAACATAAGCCTAAGATTTAAACCTATATCAGGAGTTCACACACACACTATTGCTCATGTTTAACTAAAAGTCAATTAAACATCACATTTTTAGTTAAATTGGGACAACATGTGTATCTAGATAACTTTCTTGGAATATTACTGTACTTCCAAATGTGACCCGTGCAAAACAAACACACAAACCTGTTACTCCCTCAGTTATTACTGTAAATGATTTGTGGCAAAATAGTTGATTCAGGAAAATGATGTTAGAATGTTTAATTTATGTAAACTCATAGACTCATAGACTTTAAGGTCAGAAGGGACCATTATGATCATCTGGTCTGACCCCCTGCATGCTGCAGGCCATAAAACCGTCCCTACCCCTTCCCTGGACTCTGCTGTTGAAGTCCCCAATCCTGTTTTAGGTGACTTCAATCGGCAGAAACCCTCCTGCTAGAGATCCCTGCCCCATGCTGCGGAGGAAGGCGAAAAACCTCCAGAGGCTCAGCCAATCTGCCCTGGAGGAAAATTCCTTCCCGACCCCAAATATGGCGATCAGTAAGACCCCGAGCATATAGGCAAGAGTCTCCAGCCTGACCCCTGTCAGCCATTATACAATTTGCCTACCATTGCTTGGTTTTCCTTGACTACTATGTTTTACCATTAAACCATTCCCTCCATAAATTTATCTAACTTAATCTTAAAACCAGACAGGTCCGTCGCCCCCACCGTTTCCCTCGGAAGGCCGTTCCAATATTTCACCCCTCTGACGGTCAGAAACCTTCGTCTAATTTCAAGCCTGAACTTCCCCACGGCCAGTTTATATCCATTCGTTCTCGTATCCACATTAGTACTGAGCTGGAATAATTCTTCTCCCTCCCTCGTATTAATCCTTCTAATATTTTTAAAGATAGCAATCATATCCCCCCTCAGCCTTCGCTTTGTCAGACTAAACAACCCAAGCTCCTCTAGTCTCTTTTCATACGACAGGTTTTCCATTCCTCTGATCATCCTAGTGGCCCTTCTCTGCACCCGTTCCAGTTTGAGTTCATCTTTTTTAAACATGGGAGACCAGAACTGCACACAGTACTCCAAATGAGGTCTCACCAGCGCCTTGTACAACGGAAGCAGGACCTCCTTATCCCTACTAGATATACCTCGCCTAATGCATCCCAAGACAGCATTGGCTTTTTTCACCGCCATGTCGCATTGTCGACTCATAGTCATCCTGCGGTCTACGAGGACCCCTAGGTCCTTCTCCTCTTCCGTTACTTCTAACCAATGTGTCCCCATCTTGTAACTAAAATTTTTATTAGTCATCCCCAAATGCATCACCTTACACTTTTTACTCTTAAATTTCATCCTATTTCTGATACTCCAATTCACAAGCTCATTCAAGTCTCCCTGCAGGATATCCCTATCCTCCTCCGAATTTACAACGCCTCCCACCTTTGTATCATCCGCAAACTTTATCAGCCCACTTCTGCAATCGGTTCCGAGGTCAGTTATAAATAAATTAAATAAAATGGGTCCCAAAACCGAACCTTGAGGCACTCCACTAGTAACCTCCCTCCAACCTGACAGTTCACCCTTTAATACGACCCGCTGCATTCTCCCCATTAACCAATTCCTTATCCACCTCTGGATTTTCATATCGATCCCCATGTTTTTCAGTTTAACCAATAATTCCTCATGGGGTACAGTATCAAACGCTTTACTGAAATCCAGGTATATCAGGTCCACCGCATTTCCCTTATCTAATAAATCCGTTACTTTCTCAAAGAAGGAGATCAGATTCGTTTGGCACGATCTGCCCTTCGTAAAACCATGTTGTAATTTATCGCAATTGCCACTAACCTCCAGGTCCTCAACTAGTTTCTCTTTCAGAATTTTCTCTAACACCTTGCACACTACAGATGTTAAACTAACAGGCCTGTAGTTACCCGGATCACTTTTTTTCCCTTTCTTGAAAATAGGAACCACATTAGCTATTCTCCAGTCTAACGGGACCACCCCCGAGTTTACAGATTCATTAAATATTATCGCTAATGGGCCTGCTATTTCCCGCGCCAATTCCTTCAATATTCTCGGATGAAGATCGTCCGGTCCTCTACATCATTTTTGGCTTCCACAGTTCTGCTTTCTACTTCTGGATAATTTCCCATGTTTAGATTGGCCATTCTCTACCTGACTTGAGAGACAAATACTATATGGCCCCAAATGGTATACTTTCAACCAGAATGTGTTTTAACCATTCAGCTTCCATTAATGTAAATTGCAGCTACTTGGCTAACATCCTTCAGCTCAACCTACTAGATTTCTTCCAGTGACAGGAGGTAGCAATGTTCTTACCGCAATACAAAATAAGTTTTTACATGAAAAGTTATTTCAAAATGAAATATAAAATATAACAAGTGTCAAAGGGGGGCATTTCAACATTGTCAGAACTTTTTTCTCTTCTGAAATGGAATTCCAATGAAGCCAACTTGATGATATGAAACATTCCAGTGGAACTGCATATTCCGAGACAAAACATGGTTCTATCTACAGTTCTTTGATTGGCTCTACACCTACCCTTCTGTATTGTACCTTCGCATTCCAAACTTCTTGGTTTTTAATATGCTGCCTTTTACTCCAGGACCTCCCTTTCACCCCCACTTCCTTATGTGAAGCCTTTGACAATCCACCATATTTCTTTATTTATTAAACTGCACCACTTTGTGATGGATACGTTTTCTGGTAATCTATTTCTGACTGCATATGTACTGCATGGTTTGTTTACTTAGACTGGAACTGGGGCCATGTTATTTACACAGTTGAGCACACTGTTAGCATACAATGAATATTCCTCTTTGGTATCAGCTGCGAACAGGAATATCAGCAATACCATTTAGTCCCCCTACTTTCCACCCTACAGATTAGAACTGTCATGCTCTGGCTTCCCAGGAAGAGAAGAAATGAGAAACAGAACCAACAAAATAATGTAAATCATTTTGAATGAAGCTGACATATTGCAAAATCCTATCTCCCTCCCTCCTCCACAAAAAAGGTTTTGGTGTAAGAGCCTTAAAATTCTTAGGGATCAGTCCAAATGAATACAAAGCAATCACCTCTCCAGATATGAAAGTAAAGAAAATTCACCAGAAACATTTACTTCAGGACAGCTATGGGAAATACACTCCTGGGACCAATCAAACTGGCCACTGGATGTCACTGGAGATCTTGCACCACAGAAACACAGCTGCTAGCATATTAATCTGGCTGGAAATCATATTTTGGAGCATAACTGCAAGTATCAGTTGTTTATATTATATCCCTTATACTCCCATTTTGTTTGTTTTATTGCTACAATTTGTAGAGGGGTTTCTGAATAGGGGGAAACAGTGTGTTCATTAAACAACCGATATACGAAGTTATCTGCGGTTTTTTTGACAATAACTGAATGTAACCATTCATGTGGATCAGTAAGGCCACTAAGAAAAGGTTAAAAATGGGTGCACACAACAAAAATGCTCTTTGCAGAATCAGTATATTGCAAGCAAACAGCTCACCTCACCAGTGACCAACCTGAAATTCACACCTGTCTCTGGAAACTATTAATCCACATTAAAGCCATTTTACATAAATAAGTCCTAGAAGCGAATAGTACAGTTTCTCCACACTTGAATAGTTTTTTTTTTTTTTTTACTGATTACTTTGAACCTTTCAGGATTTACTTTCTTTAGAAATCATCATTACAGCTCTCTCAGGAGACAGCAGCATTCGTATTTCAGTCAGAGGAACAGCTTTAACCATGCAGAGCAAATGGTTTGAATTCAGATTGAGCCAAGTAAACTTTTTTACCCTTTCATAGGACAGAAATTACTACACAAGGAGGCTCTGATAATTTCTTTTTAACTTTTGCTTTATATGTTAGTGTATTGCAGTCTTACTAGTGTTTGTACAAAGCATTGATAACTATGCAGCCATAACAAGCAAGCAAAAGATTTTTATAGCAACAAACACCCACGGAGTTAGCAATTTTCAGCCTTCCGCCAGTATTCTAAACACAAACGAGCAGATGGAAACTCTTTCAGAGTAATAGGGTGCCACAATACATGCTTTTCCAATTAAAAAGCATTTGACAGACAGAGGGACTCAAACAACAAAGTATATCCTAGAGAGAAATAAATTGTTTGGCCTCTAGTTCTCTGATCTAGTCTAGAATCTCTGGTAATGTTTAAAATCAACATTTAAAGTCTGTACATGGAACATATGGAGAACACCTATTGAAAGTTAAGGGCTGGATTGTGGCTTTAAGCCAATGGCCATGTTGGGGCAGCTGGGAGACCATACAGCAGGTGCCCCCTCCCCGTGAGAATTCTGGCCAGCTCCTGATTTCCATGGTCATGAAGTGGGCCAGATGTCCCGGTTTATGAAACATGCAATAGAAATCCAATCCCATGGTATCAATTTGAATCACCTCATTTGAGCTCATCAGCAGGCACACAATATAAATTCCATAATAGGTGCAACATATTGCACGTATATTTTCTGAATTGGCAATAGCCTGCATAACAGCTTTCCTATCACAGATATGAGTGTTACAGAACATATCTTAGCGACATTGTGTTGCCTTTGCAGGAGTCACGGAGTCTCTGTGGTTTTCTAACGATCATGCATGTTTGTCTTAACACATCATGGTTGGTTCTGTGGGAAACTAATATTCAGTATATTTTCTCCATTTTAAAAGTGTAAAGGGAAAACACTAAGCACTTCAAAGCATCTTACCAATATGAATTAATCCTCACAACACCCCTGTGACTTAGGTGTGTGTTATCCCATTTTATGGTGAAACTGAGACAGAGAGCTTAAGTGACTTGCCTAATATCACCGTTGTCAGAACTGGATTAGAATTAGCACTTCTGGCTCTTATTCTTATGCTCATGCTACACTAAATTATGCTTCAGCTAGAAAAAGAAGAAATGGCTTGTATGTATTGAAATGATTGAAGAACAGTTCTTGGGGGCGAAAAAATCTAACCCCTGACACTGAAAAAATACACAGAAAAAAACAGGCAGTGTCTTCATACACAACAATGTAAATAAATACACCTTTGCAAAGAAATACTTTAAAGAAAATGAAATGTCAGGACATCAGTTTAGGTGGTGGTAGCCACCAGGATGGAGACATTACATTAGATCAGTGGCTCTCAACCTTTCCAGACTACAATACCCCTTTCAGGGGGTTGATTTGTCTTGCTTAACCCCAGTTTCAGCTCACTTAAAAACTACTTGCTTACAAAATCAGACATAAAAATACATAAGTGTCACAGCACACTAGCACTGAAAAATTGCTTGCTTTCTCATTTTTACTGTATCATTATAAAATAAATCGATCGGAATATAAATATTGTACTTACATTTCAGCATATAGTATATAGAGCAGTATAAACAAGTCATTGTCTGTATGAAATTTTACTTTGTACTGACTTTGCTGGTGCTTTTTATGTAGCCTGTTGTAAAACTAGGCAAATATCTAGATGAGTTGATGTATCCCCTGGAAGATCTCTGCATACCCCCGAGGTACACATACCCCTGGTTGAGAACACTGCATTAGACTATTCAGTCTATAGATAGATATGTAAGAATTCATGAACACTCGCAGTTGCAAACTAATTCATGGTGATTTCAGTGTGCTCAAAACCAACAAGACCAAGTTTTGACATTTCATGGAAAGACAAGACCTGAGCAATCATCTAAAGGGGGCGTGAGCATATATACAAGGCATACATTTTTGCTAGTGAGGGTAATTAAGCACTGGAACAATTTACTGAGGGTTGTGGAGGTTAATCCATCACTGATGATTTTTAAAATCAAGATTGGATGTTTTTCTAAAAGAGATGCTCTAGGAATTATTTGGGGGAAGTTCTATGGCCTGTATATATAGGAAATGGACTAGAAGATGACAATGGTCCCTTCTGACCTTGGAGTACATGAATCAATATCTACATTTTTAATTTAAAAAAGAGCAAGAACCCAGATAAGACTTTTTCAGTTCCAAAGTGAAATTGCAGCCAAATATTTCTCCATGTCCTCTGCCTTAGTTATTGGTCAGCAATAACTGTTGGTCATTGAAGCTAGCCAAAAAACCCTAGCATGTAAATACCCTTAGGAGGGTACTATGCACCAGAAAATATTGAACTATTTAAAAAACAAAAACAAAAACTGAGATTGCAAGTTTCAGAATCAACGAGGAGATGGAGAGTTAATGTAAAGGAGCTCCCTGCCTCCCATGACTCATAACATCTTAATGTTAGAACGGTTATGAACTGCACCTGCTCTAGCAAAAGTATGAGATAAGCCACCATTTTTAGCCAGACTACCTCCTGCTTCACAGTCATAACCTGTAAACTGTGCCATTATACAGCACATACCTCTATTTTAAAATTAACCTTTTATCAACACTAAGCAATTCACAGCTTCAAAGAACTGTACAACTACTAACAAATTAATCGTCACTGAGCTCTTGTGAAGCGTGTTTTACAGTCTGAGAAATGGAGCCAAAGAAGGATTTACTTGCCCAAAAATACATAGCAAGTCAGTGGCACAGCTGGCTTGAGAACTCAAGAATGATTGAGGATTCAATGCTCCACTGCAATCCAGCAGAGTTCAGGCACAATGGGGAAAGGAACCAGGCTTCACCCTCTACCTCTCCCTGACAACACACCTCCCCTCATCATGCTCATCCCTTGCCTTCCCACTTCACTACCAGAGCCTCATCTATGATACAGGCACAGCATGAAAAGTGGGTGACAGAAATTGGGTGAGAAGTGGTGGAGCTGCCTCCACCACCTTTAACCTGGGGGAGGGAGAGAATTCTCCAGGGGAAATCTCAGTGTAAACTCACTTTGCACATGGAGAATCCAGACTTGAACCTTTTGCATGATCACTAGGACTGCATTGCTGTTTCAGAGGCACCTCTACCCAACAGATTTGGGCCACCATTTTGGGAATGCTTTCTGTGTTGCTGTAGTCTTCTGTCAGGTTCGCTCTTTCTGATTGGAGTGTTACTCCTTCTTCCTCCATGTACGCTTTAAGCAAAATAGGGGTAGTACCCCAAAGGGATTAAACAGCATTAACAGTATTCTCAATGCCACTGGCAGAATCCAGAGGGAGCAAGGCACTTCTTAACATATTATTTTACTGTTAGTTGTGAGACAGGAGAGGGGAACACAGGAGAGAGAAGCCAAGTAAGGAAAAGAAAAGGATACAAGAGTACAGAGAAAGAAGGACTAGATGTGTGAAGGAAGTTGGAAAGAAAAGGAAGGGGAAACAGAAGAGAGAAAGGAAAAGGATGAGATGATGCATGTCAATTTCCCACCATTCATATCTTGGCTTGATGTCTGAGGTAGAGCCGGTCAAACTTTTTTCACCAATAACATTTTACACAAATATTTTGCCATTTTTGTCTCACTTCCCCTCAACTATTTTGTTTTTTCATCAAAACTGAGGGAAATTGAGATGTTTTTCGAAATGTTTTGTTTATTAAAAAACAGCCTTTTTTATTGAAAGGGTCTAACAGCTCTATTCTGAAGTCCTCGTTACTGCTTAACCTAGCATTTCTGTCCTGCAGACTGCAGGGGGGAGGAACTGCGGACTGCAGCACCTTACACTTCAAATGGGATTTTTTAAAATATACATAATCAATCAATAAAAAGAACCACAAGTGAGATGACATTGATTAAAGCCCCTGAATCTTTACTTCCCACTTTTCCTGTTATAAGGGAGAAAGAGGCTAATGACTGACATTAAATGGCATTTCCTAGGTGCCTCAGGAACAAGTCTATCAGCCAGTGAAGAACTGTGCAGTAAACTCAGGGCCATGACAACCAGTCACAGCAACCTTTCTGGTTGCTTCAAACTCTGAGCAGACCCTGAGCATATTCATTGATGTCTCCTGAAGTAATCCACAACAGTCTCTGTGGTCATCATATCTAGCAAGCGGACCAAGAGTTATGAGAGATTCAGCTTGGTAGAAGAAGAATGAAAGACCTGCTGAAGATTTGCATGGACTAATTATTAAAGAGACGGGATTTTCTTCCTCAAAATGAAAACAGCTTTTGCTCCTTGCAGAGTGGAGGGCTTCCATGGACAAGATGTCCCATAGACTATTTTCAGCTGGACTGCACTCTTGCTCTAAAACCAAGCCATTTGAAGTTTCTCTTCAGAAAATAACTTTCTGAGCTTAGATTCATTGTAAAGCCAGATCCAAGTAACTGATATGCTGTACGGGTGTTTTGAGTCAATGGATGAGTCAGCTCAGAGGGACTTATTAGACACTAGTTTTGTATTAAAGGATCGTGGCCAAATTTTATGAGAAAGGCACCTGCCAAGACTTTATATGGCACAAACTGTGGGCTTATATCCCTGTACTTACACATTCAGTTAGAGAAGTCATCAAGCATTAGCTCCTTGTCTATCAAGTACAATTCTCCCTAAAAACAGGATAGCGTTTGGTTCTTCAATTATTTTTTATTCTGCTGTTCTTTCTCCTTTTTCAATGCTAAAAACACTCTCACTGGAACCAGCAATATGAAAGCAGGCAAACTGCAGAACATCTCACTTGTGAATTAATTATACGAGCATGGATCAATAAAGCAAGAACGTTATTTAATTGAAATGAATAAGAGCAACAAAACTACTTAATGAGAAAATGCTGAAGCCACTACAGAGACTAAACTAAAGATCATTTCACAATACTCTTTCCTTTCCTGATTCTCATTTTAGGTAAAGAATGAGGAACATGAAAAAAACGGTTACCCACCTTTTTGTAACTGTTGTTCTTCGAGATGTGTTGTTCATGTCCATTCCAAGCAAGTGTGTGCTCGCCGCATGCACACCAGCCAGAAGATTTTTCCCCTAGCAGCGTCCGTAGGGTTGGCCTCAGTGCCCCCTAGAGTGGTGCCTTCATGGTGCACTATATAGGGGACTGCCGACCCTCCACCCCATCAGTTCCTTCTTGCCGGCCCTCCAACAGAGGGGCAGGAGGTGGGTATTGGAATGGACATTAACAACATATCTCGAAGAACAACAGTTACAAAAAGGTGGGTAACTGTTTTTTCTTCTTCGAGTGATTGTTCATGTCCATTCCAAGTAGGTGACTCACAAGCCTGAACCTAGGCGGTGGGGCCAGAGTTCACTGCGGACTGGAGTACTGCACGGCCGAAGGCTGAATCATCTCTTGCCTGGTGTGTGATGGCATAGTGTGACGTAAAAGTGTGGACTGAGGACCAAGTAGCCGCTCTGCAAATTGCCTGCGTTGGGACCTGGGCCAGCCACACAGTGGAGGAGGCCTGCGTTCTCGTGGAGTGGGCCGTGATCGACGGGGCCGGTATGTTAGCTTGACGGCAGCATTCTCGGATGCAGGTCGTAATCCACGAGGAGATCCGCTGTGACAAGACCGGGAGCCCCCTCATCCTGTTGGCCACGGCAACGAAAAGTTGGGTTGATTTCCTGAACGGTTTCGTCCTCTCAATGTAGAATGCCAGGGCTCTGCGTATGTCCAGGGAATGTAGCATACGCTCCTTAGCGGAGGAGTGTGGCTTCGGATAGAACACCGGGAGAAAGATGTCTTGACCCATGTGAAATTGGGAGACCACCTTAGGAAGGAACGCTGGGTGTGGCCTGAGTTGGACCTTGTCTTTGTGGAAGACAGTGTATGGAGGCTCAGATGTCAGTGCCCTGAGCTCTGACACTCTCCTGGCTGATGTGATAGCCACTAGGAATGCAACCTTAGATGAGAGATATAACAGAGAGCACGAAGCCAGCAGCTCGAAAGGGGGCCCTGTGAGGGCGGACAGGACCAAACTGAGGTCCCACGATGGGACTGGTTGACGAGTATGCGGGAACAGTCTGTCTAGGCCCTTCAGGAAGCAACCAACCAACGGGGTTGCAAAAACTGTACCACCTTCCTCTCCTGGGTGGAACGCTGAGATGGCCGCCAAGTGGACCCGAACCGAAGAAAGGGAAAGTCCCAGCTGTTTCAAATGGAGCAAGTAGTCCAGTATAAGAGGGATCGGGGCGAGCAATGGAGCCTGTCACTGCTGTTCGGCCCAGATGGAGAAGCGTCTCAACTTGGCCACCTATGTGGTCCTGGTGGAGGGTTTTCTGCTACCGAGAAGGACCTGCCTGACCTGCTGAGAGCATTGCATCTCCACAGGGTTTAACCATGGAGCATCCAGGCTGTAAGGTGGAGCGACTCCAGGTTCGGGTGACGTGGGTGACCCCAATCCTGCGTGATCAAGTCTGGGAGCAGGGGCAGCGTGAGAGGCGCTCGTGTGGACAGGTGCAGGAGCGACATGTACCAGTGTTGGCGCAGCCACGCTGGCGCTATCATGATGACGCACGCGTGATCACTGCAGATCTTGAGGATTACCCTGTGAACCATGGGAATCGGGGGGAAGGCATAAAGCAGGCCGTCTTCCCAGGAGAGGAGGAAGGCATCTGTCAGAGACCCCGGACTGCGTCCCAGGAGGGAGCAGAATTGCTGACACTTCCTGTTTTCTCTCGAGGCAAACAGGTCTATCTGGGGATAGCCTCAGAGGCGGAAAACTGAGCATAGTACACTCGGCGAATAGTACACTCGTACTACACTCGTACATGTCCATTCCAATAGTACACTCGTACTACACTTGTAACCCTGGAATGAGCGTCTGAGAGCATCTGCCAGACCGTTCTGCTTCCCCGGGATGTAGGATGCTATCAGGTGAATTGCGTTCCCTACGCAAAAGTACCATAACGCGAGGGCTTCCCGGCTCAGGGGAGAGGAGTGTGCACCACCCTGTTTGTGGATATAGAACATCACTGGTGTATTGTCCGTAAGGACTGAAACGCACCTGCCTGCCAGCTGGGATTTGAAGGTCAGGCAGGCCAGACGCACCGCTCGTAGTTCTCTGACGTTGATGTGTAAGGAAAAGGTCCTCCGGTGACCAAAGGCCCTGGGTTCTGAGGTTCCCCAGATGCGCTCCCCACCCCAGATCTGACGTGTGTGTTATCAAGGATAGAGAGGGCTGGGGGCTGAGGAAGGGCACTCCCGCATAGACCTCCCATGGGTCGAGCCACCACTGGAGGGAATCCAGCACCGGTCGGGGAGCATCACTACAGAGTCTAGGGAGTTCCTGGCCAGCTGGTACATGGTCTCCAACCAGGACTGGAGCGGCCGCAGTCTGAGCCTGGCGCGGTACACCACATAGGTGCACACAGCCATGTGACCCACTAACTTGAGGCAATTTCTTGCTGTGGTGGTCGGGTAACATTGGAGAGCAAGAATAATGTCGGACATAGTCCGGAATCTGGCCTCTGGTAAGTACGCTCTGGTGTGTGTCGAGTCCAGGACCACCCCTATAAATTCTATTCTTTGGGTGGACTTGGCCTCGTTCAGCAGGAGGCCAAGCTCGAGGAAGATCCTTCTGATGAAGGCCACCTGAGCCTCCACCTGTTCCTTGGCACGGCCCTTGATGAGCCAGTCGTCCAGGTAGGGAAATACCTGAAGGATGCCACGACTGCCATGCACTTTGTGAAGACCCTTGGGGCTGCTGACAGTCCAAAGGGCAGAACTGTAAATTGAAGATGGGCGTTGCCTATGACGAATCTGAGGTAACACCTGTGCTGAGGGATCATTGTAATATGAAAGTACGCGTCCTTTAAGTCGAGGACGGCATACCAGGCATAGTCCCCTGGATCCAAGGAAGGAATGATAGAGGATAGGGAGATCATGCGGAACTTGAGCTTTTTTACAAACTTGTTTAGATACTGCAAATCCAGAATAGGTCTGAGGCCCCCTTTCACTTTCGGTATTAGGAAATAGCGGGAGTAGAAGCCCCTGCCCCTGAGCTCCTGAGGAACTTCCTCCACTGCCCCTGCTGCAAGGAGGGACTGCACTTCCTGAATTAGAAGTTGCTCGTGAGAGGGGTCCCTGAAGAGGGACGGGGAGAAGGGCTGGTGGGGCGGGAGGGAGGAGAACTGGATAGAATATCCCCTCTCTACCGTGCAAAGCACCCAACTGTCCGATGTGATTCGGGCCCATGCACGATAGAAGGGGGACAGACATGACAAAAAGGTGGGGTTGGAAGGATCCAGAGTCCTGACTGGTAGGTCGTCCCCGACTGTGCCCTCAAAACGGGGGTCTGGGACCTGGTGGTAGCCTTGGTTGGCCAGATGACTGGCTGGAGGACTGTTGTTGTTGCCTCCTTCTGCCAGTCCTGCCTCCCCTGTGCAAGGCGTCTGTGCAGTTTTGAGGCTGGTAAGGCCGCGGGGCGTGTGGTGGCCTGAACTGCCTATGTTGGGTGGCTGGAGCATGTAAGCCCAGCGATCGGAGGGTAGCCCTTGAGTCTTTTAGGCTATGCAGCCTCTTGTCCATCTTTTAAGAGAAGAGCATGGGCCCTTCAAAGGGGAGGTCCTGGATGGTCTGTTGGACCTCATGTGGAAGGCCTGAGACCTGAAGCCAGCCTCCCCACCTCATAAACAGCCCAGTCGCCAGTGTGCGTGAGGCTGCATCAGCCATATCCAGGGCTGCCTGGAGGGACGCTCGGGTGATTAACTTCTCTTCTTCAACCAGGGCTGAGAACTCTGTTCGCGATTCCTGGGGAAAGAGTTCAGCGAACTTAGACAATGCCAAGCATGTATTGTGTCCATACTGGCTCACTATCGCCTGTTGGTTGGCGATACGCAACTGCAGCCCCCCTGTTGAATACACCTTTCTCCCAAACAGGTCCAACTTTTTGGCCTCCCTGTTTTTAGGTGTAGACCCTTGGAACCCCTGACGCGCCCTTTGGTTGGCCGCGTCCACTACTAGAGAGTCCGCGGGAGGGTGGGCATATAGATGTTCATGGCCCTTGTAGGGGACGAAATATCGCCTCTCTGTCCTTTTGGCCGTAGGGGCCAATGAAGCTGGCGTCTGCCACAAAGTGCAGGATGTGTCCACAATTGTTTTTATCAATGGTAGGGCCACCCTGGATGGGCCCGAGGGGGCCAGGATGTCCACCACCGGATCCACATCCACTTCAATCTCCTCAGCTTGAATCGTGAAGCTCTGGGCTACACGCGAAAGCAGCTGCTGGAGGATCCTGTTGTCCTCTAGGGCCAGTGCCCCTGAAGTACCGGCGACTGCCTCATCTGGGGAGGAAGAGGAAGAAATAACCTGGAGCGAGACTTCCTCCGCACCCTCGGTCTCCGCCGGGACCATCGGCACACGGTACTGTGGTTGCGTGGCCGGTGCGGATGCGGGATGCAGCATCACAGTCGGTACCGGGGTCGACACCAAATGACGAGACGTGCTGGGCAGTGCCTGTGGCGTCAGAACTAAGGTCCCCGCCGGTGCCAGTGTAAGGCTAAGGGGTGCTGGGCTTTGATGCAGCACACCCCTTTTGGACGGCGGTGCCGGTGGTGGAGGCATTTGCGCTGGAGCCACCGATGTCAATGAGACCTATGCGGACTTGGAGCGAAGGCCGTATGCCTCTCCCACGGACTAATGGTAAGTCCAGGGAGTCCAGAACGGCCACTGGAAGGGCGGTTGCCACTGCTGCTGCCACTGCTGCTGCCACTGCGGCGGGTAAGGTTGTTGGCTCGCCTGCGAGGCCGACCGCCTGCTCCTTGATCTACTGGAGTGGTAGGACTCCGCCTCCGAGTCTGAGGTCTCCGAATAAGAAGACCGAGGGGGAGCAGTACCCAATGTCGCGGGGGAGCGGTGCCGTTGGGCCGGAGAGTGCTCTCTGTGCTCCGGTGCCGCTGGTGTGGCGCAGTGTGGGGACCGAGGTGACAACATAGCTGGCTTGCCCCATGATTGCATCGGGGGTCGGGCCATGGCCGGAGGCTCTTTCCACCGGCGCGGCGACGCCGGCACCAGGACGCTTAGTAAGTCCAAGGCCACCTTGAACACCTCAGGCGTCGATGGGAGGCGCACTTCCTCAGTGAGGTCCAGGGATCTCGACCTGTCCGGACTCGAGCACACTCTCTCCGGAGCGTGACTCAACGGAGCAACGGGAGGAAGAGTTTGCGGCATGGCCTGTGCCGCAGCACTCGTTGATGGCACCGGTCCTTTAGGATCCTGGTGGGGTGATCGGCCTCTTCTATTTAGCGCGCACCGGGGATGGTGAACGGTGCCTTACAGAGACCGACTTCGTATGTGTCGATTATCTCCATTGTCGGCTTGGAAGTTTTGGCCTCCAGTCTTATTATTGGTGCCGGGGTGCTGCTCACCGAAGATGAAGTGCTGGGCACCATGTCGGCCGGCCCAGGGTCCGAATGTGGCCTCGGGGCTGCCTCCATTAGGAGCACCTTGAGTCTCTGCTCTCTATCTTTAAGAGTCCTGGGGCGGAATGTCCTGCATATGCTGCACCAGTCTTTTTAGTGGCACTCTCCGAGGCACCTTGAGCAGGAAGAGTGCGGATCACTCTTTGGCATAAACTTCCCGCAGTCCTTGCAGAGTTTAAACCCTGAGGACCCGGACATGCCTCATAACCTTAGTAATTTGGGGTGGAGGGCAGAGGAGGGTTGTGGGGGGAGAGAGGGGAAACAAAGATTCCACAAATGCATATCTGGCAAAACTACCTCTGCCATTAATGTCTAATGTGCTGCTCTATTCTAAAAAGGACTCTATAATTAGGGCAGCATGAATTTCCATGTTTTCTGGAATTCCATGACATCCACATCACATATGCTCAGTGTACAGGTAAAGATGGAGTTTTCCAACTGGTAGCTCTTCAGATTCAGCCAGGATACTGTACAGATCTCTCAACTCTATGGATTTTCAGACCCTCCTGAAAGTCTGGGAGACAGCCAGTGCTGCTGCAAGTGATGCGGGGCAGTCTGGTCCTCTTGCATGTGCAGGGGGAAGACTTCTTCCCCTCTCACCCCGAAAACAGATGGCTGGAGTGCTCATGCCTTCTACGCTGAAAGCAAACTCAGCAGCAGCTGCTCACTGCTAGCTCTGAAGCATCTCCTGCCTATTCTCTGGTTTCTCTAGGCCTGAAGATCCTCTGCTACTGCTTCCCCCACTGGACTGGGAGACCGTTAAGATCTCTCCTACATAGCCCAATAGTGCTCCCTGGGAAGGAAAAGCAAGGAATAAGGCCCTGAAGAAAGGAAGGGTGGGTAGCCAGGCAAAGTATCTAAAACATAGGAGCACAGAATCAATTGGGTGGGATTAGAGAGCATGATAAACTGTAATGATATGTAGGGATATTTGTGTGGAGTCAGAATCAATTGCGCAAGAGACTCGGAGGGAGGGGAGTAAGAGGATGGTGGGCAGAACAAAAGTCAAGAGTGCTTAGAGGTGTAGAGTCCAGAGTACTTATCTTTTACTGATAATATTCAATTCCACACTAAATAGATTATATTCCACTCAGGGCCGGCTCCAGGGTTTTGGCCGCCCCAAGCAGCCAACAAAAAAAACCTGTGATCGCGATCTGCGGCGACAATTCAGTGGGAGGTCCTTCGCTCCGAGCGGGAGTGAGGGACCGTCCACCAAATTGCCGCTGAATGGCTGGACCTGCCGCCCCTCTCCGAAGTGGCTGCCCCAAGCACCTGCTTGCCAAGCTGGTGGCTGGAGCCGGCTCTGATTCCACTAATATTTTACCAAAGCATTCAGAATGCAAGCTTTTGGGGGCAGGAATCTCTCTTCTGTATCTTGAGCTGTCATAGCCATATACAGCTGTGGATGCTGCAACATAATAAGAGCAAAAATATCTTTGTAAGTTTTAGATCCACAAAAGTCTTATGGGTAAGAGAAGAATGGTGTTCAAATTTAAAAAATCTTTTTATTTCCAACTTTCACTTATGCAAATGGAAGAGAAATGTCAACATTCTTTCTCCCTCTCCCCCAATTTCTATGTTCAGTATTGCATTAGCCAAGAAATAAATGCTGAACTATAGTTCCCTTCCCATAGGAGTTAGTGATGTTCCATCAGCAAACAATTCATTATTTTGGTGTACTCATTAATTATATTTAGTGTGGTTTCCTCTCTGATTTTTACTGTGTATAGACAGAAAATGTGACAGTGTTGAGTTTTGACATTTCTGCGGAAACCCTTGGGAAGCCAATATTAGCATGTCAGTTCTATATAGTTTTATTAATTTATTATCATTATCATCTTATTATAATGAAAGATAGCTTCAACAACCAGTAAAATAAGTTGGCTGGGAAAGGCAGTCTTTGAAGAATAAACAAAATTGCACTGAAAATCTTGTGGATGCTTCAAAATGGCAGCTTGTGGTAGGTATAAGGAAAACTGAATTATACATTTACCTATCTGCACCCCTTCACACTTTCACATCTCTCAGTGAGCGTTGCCATTTCCCATTGATCATGCTATGGTCAATCTGGTTCTTATCTCTGCCATTTGGAGAACACCATGTCAGCTTCTGTATTTCACGATGTTCAAATAGGGTTCTGCCAATGACTAGGTCATTCATACTAAAGAAATCAACAAGCCTTTTTCCATTTTCATTCATAGTGCCACACCCATGTCTTCCCATTATTCTGTCATTGTTTGTGTTGTCCTTACCGACCTTGGCATTTAGGTCTCCCATGACGATAGTTAGGTCGTGATGTGGTACTTTCTCTAATTCCGCCTGTAGTGTAAGGCAGAATTTGTCCTTTACGTCTTCATCAGTCATTTGTCAGAGCATAACACTGAATCAGGGTGATATTATTATGTTTCCCTTTCAATCTGGCTCTCATAAGTCTGCTGCTCATGGATTTCCATTCATGCTGCGAGTGTTCCACTCCCTTCTTCAAAAGGATGGCAACACCCTCATGGTGTTGTTCATCATCCCGTCCAGAAAATAGCAAAGTTTCTCCCAAGGCAGTTGTTAATCTTCTGGATCCCATCCATCTGCTCTCACTGACTCCCAGGATGTGTAAGCTGTAGCGTTTCATCTCTGCAGTGACCTGAGCTAGCTTTCAGAAAGGACAGGAGGGGAGAAAAGATGGAGGAGTTGCAATGTATGTAAGAGAGCAGTATTATTGCTCAGAGCTCCAGTATGAAACTGGAGAAATGCCTGTTGTGAGCCTTTGGGTTAAGTTTAGAGGCGAGAGCAACAAGAGTGATGTCGTGGCGGGCATCTGCTATAGATCACCAGACTAGGAGGATAAGGTAGATGAGACTTTCTTCGGACATCTAACAGAAGTTTCCACATCACAGGCCCTGGTTCTCATGGTGGACTTCAATCACCCTGACATCTGCTGGGAGAGCAATACAGCAGTGCACAGACAATCCAGGAAGTTTGTGGAGAGTGTTGAGGACAACTTCCTGGTGCAAGTGCTGAAGGAACCAACTAGGGGGCATGCTCCTCTTGACCTGCTGCTTACAAACAGGGAAGAATCGGTAGGGGAAGTAGAAGTGGGTAGCAACCTGGGCAGCAGTGACCATGAGATGGTCGAGTTCAGGATCCTTACAAAAGGAAGAAAAGAGAGCAGCAGAATACGGACCCTGGATTTCAGAAAAGCAGACTTTGACTCCCTCAGAGAACTGATGGGCAGGATCCCCTGGGAGGCCAATATGAGGGGGAAAGGAGTCCAGGAGAGCTGCCTGTATTTTAAAGAGGCCTTATTGAGGGCGCAGGAACAAACCATACTGATGTGCAGAAAAAATAGCAAATATGGCAGGCGACCAGCTTGGCTTAACAGAGAAATCTTCGGTGAGCTTAAACACAAAAAGGAAGCTTACAAAAAGTGGAAACTTGGACAGATGACTAGGGAGGAGTATAGAAATATTGCTCGAGCACGCAGGGATGTAATCAGGAAAGCCAAAACACAACTGGAGTTGGAGTTAGCAAGAGATGTGAAGGCTAACAAGAAGAGTTTCTACAGGTAGGTTAGCAACAAAAAGAGGGTTAGGGAAAGTGTGGGACCCTTACTGAATGGGGGAGGCAGCCTAGTGACAAACGATGTGGAAAAAGCTGAAGTACTCAATGCTTTTTTTGCCTCAGTCTTCACAAACAATGTCAGCTCCCAGATTGCTGCACTGGGCACAATAGTGTGGGGAAGAGGTGAGTAGCCCTCAGGGGTGAAAGAACAGGCTAAGGACTATTTTAAAAAGCTAGACATGCACAAGTCCATGGGGCCAGATGCAATGCATCTGAGGGTGCAGAGACAGTTAGCTGATGTGATTGCAGAGCCATTGGCCATTATCTTTTAAAACTTGTGGCAATCGGGGGAGTCCTGGACTATTAGAAAAAGGCAAATATAGTACCCATCTTTTAAAAAGAGAAGAAGGAAAATCCGTGGAACTACAGACTGGTCAGCCTCACCTCAGTCCCAGGAAAAATCATGGAGCAGGTCCTCAAGAAATCCATTTTGAAGCACTTGGAGGAGAGGAAGGTGATCAGGAACAGGTCAACATGGATTCACTAAGGGCAAGTCATGCCTGACCAACCTGATGCCTTCTATGATACTTTGATTTTAGCAATGCTTTTGATATGGTCTCCCACAGTATTCTTGCCAGCAAGTTAAAGAAGTATGGATTGGATGAATAGAGTATAAGGTGCAGACAAAGCTGGCTAGATCGTCAGGCTCAACGGGTAGTGATTAACAGCTCGATATCTAGTTGTCAGCCGGTATCAAGCAGAGTGCCCCAGGGGTCGGTCCTAGGGCCGATTTTGTTCAGCATCTTCATTAATGATCTGGATGATGGGATAGATTGCACCCTCAGCAAGTTTGCAGATGACACTAAGCTGGGGGGAGAGGTAGATACATTGGAGGGTAGGGATCGGGTCCAGAGTGACCTAGACAAATTGGATAATTGGGCCAAAAGAAATCTGATGAGGTTCAACAAGGACAAGTGCAGAGTCCTGCACTTAGGACAGAAGAATCCCATGCACTGCTGCAGGTTGGGGACTGACTGGCTAAGTGGTGGCTCTGCAGAAAAGGACCTGGGCATTACAGTGGACGAGAAGCTGGATATGATTCAACAGTGTGCCCTTGTTTCCAAGAAGGCTAATGGCATATTAGATGGCTAATGCATTAGTAGGAGCATTGCCAGCAGATCGAGGGAAGTGATTATTCTCCTCTATTCGGCACTGGTGAGGCCACATCTGGAGTATTGCATCCAGTTTTGGGCCCCACACTACAGAAAGGATGTGGACAGATTGGAGTCCAGCAGAGGGCAATGAAAATGATTAGGGGACTGGGGCACATGACTTTTGAGGAGAGGCTGAGGGAACTTGGTTTATTTAGTCTGCAGAAAAGAAGAGTGAGGGGGGATTTGATAACAGCCTTCAATTACCTGAAGGGGGGTTCCAAAGAGGATGGAGCTCGGCTGTTCTCAGTGGTGGCAGATGACTGAACAAGGAGCAATGGCTCAAGTTGTAGTGGAGGAGATCTAGGTTGGATATTAGGAAAAACTATTTCATTAGGAGGGTGATGAAGCACTGGAATGGGTTACCTCCATCCTTAGAGGTTTTTAAGGCCCAGCTTGACAAAGCCCTGGCTGGAATGATTTAGTTGGGATTGGTCCTGTTTTGAGCAGGGGGTTGGACTATATAGCCAGGCCAGGGAATCTGGCCCATATCTCTTATGATGCACCTGCTGTTATTTAACTCCTATGATGCACTATGGCACTTAGAAGAAAGACTGAGTTGCACCTTGGGATATGTAGTCCAACCAGGAAGTCCAGGCCATAGGAGAGAATAGGGGCAATCAGGCTGATGAACTTCAACTCTCAAAAGGCAATGATCCATTGCAGGGAAATGCAGCTTAAAGTTAAAGTTAAACAGTCTAGAAAGAAAACATTTTGGGTCAGATAAACAATTTGGGTCATCCACTGTAATCCCCAGGTCCTTTTCTTTTTCAATTTGAATTGAACAAATTTGAAACTAAATATTTTGTTTTTGTTTTCCCAATGGGAAAAAAAATGAAGTTTCACCAAAATCCTACAGAAAAAAAAATCCACTTTGTTGAGACTGCATTTTCCATTAAAAAAAAAGTCACTCTGAAAGAAGATTTCCAACCAGATCTATTTAAAAACGTCCTTGTTTCAAATTTTGTTTTGGAGCCCTCTCTTCTTTGAATATCAGCATTTGAAATATCCCAGGTCAGTTATTAGTTATCCTTCCAAGAGCAGTCAAAACTTTTACCTATTCCAATGTACTAAACACAGCGTGGCAGCTTGGGGATACTCAGTTGTTCTTTTTTACAGTTTCTATGTGTGACGTTGTGCAGTCTATATGGTTTTATAAAAACATAATAAGAAGTGAATATAATGTAACTGGAATAGTTTTATGAAAATATAAGTGAATATAATGTAACTGGAATATGCTTCATGGAAAAGGTGTCTTGTAAGGTATCATTACAAAGCTTATAATCTACTGAGTGTGATCATCCCATTTGTATAAATGTACCACTCTTGTATCTAAAACTAGAAATATTAAATATAACTCTGAGGGCCTATTGTAATTATGTAAAGTGTGGGCCATTAATGATGGTTTGGAATCTTGACTCCCATTAACAAGGACCCTTGTCTGCAGATGGCTGTGTTTACCTATTAGTCTTCCTGTATATGTGTGTCCTGGCAAGTGGGCAATGAAGTCTTGCAGTGACATGTGATCATGTCACCTGAACTGGAATCCATCTTTAACCTGGTGCTTTTCCAGGGGGGGGGGGGGGGAAACCCAGAGGGACAAAGGGTTCCCGCCTTATGTAAAAGATATATAAAAGGGGTGGAAGAGAACAGAGGGGAGAGAGGAGCCATCATGAAGAATCCCCTAGCTATCACCTGAGCTGGAACAAGAGCTGTACCAGGGGAAAGAATTGTGCCCAGGCCTGGAAGATGTCCAGTCTGAGAAAAACTTACTGAAGCATCTCTGAGGGTGAGATTATCTGTATTTAGTTTGATTAGACATAGATTTGCGCATTTTATTTTATTTTGCTTGGTGACTTACTTTGTTCTGTCTGTTACTACTTGGAACCACTTAAATCCTATTTTCTGTATTTAATAAAATCACTTTTTATTTAGTAACTTACTCAGAGTATGTATTAATACCTGGGGGAGCAAACAGCCATGCATATCTCTCTATCAGTGTTATAGAGGGTGAACAATTTATGAGTTTGCCCTGCATAAGCTTTATGCAGGATAAAACGGATTTATCTGGGTTTAGACCCCATTGGGAGTTGGGCATCTGAGTGCTAAAGAAAAGCACACTTCTGTGAGCTGTTTTCAGGTAAACTTGCAGCTTTGGGGCAAGTGATTCAGACCCTGGGTCTGTGTTGGAGCAGACGGGAGTGTCTGGCTCAGCAAGACAGGGTGCTGGCGTCCTGAGCTGGCAGGGAAAACAGGAGCAGGGGTAGTCTTGGCACATCGGGTGGCAACTCCCAGGGGGGTTTCTGTGATCCAACCCATCACATTATGCTATTAGCAAGTATTTCTATTTAGTACGTGTTCTGACTGCTATCAGTTTGACTGACAGCAGTAAAGAATCTTCCTCACCAGACCAATCTTAATTCCTTATTGACAGAGATGAAATATATCAAAACCAATGCATTTCTAACATCATAAATGTAATGCCTTATGTTGCTCTAAGGAAAGAAGGGAAGGTTTATGAAATGTGGGGAAATTCAGATTGATTTGCTGATCACTGTCTCCATAAAATGGAAATCAACATCAAACATGCAAAAGAACGCTGCTATTATTGCTATTTTATCTTGCATGTCTCCCTGAAGGGATATGTGCTCAAGCAAAAACAGCAACAAAAAACTCTTCCTTTTGGAAATTACTTTGAAAATTGGAGTTAAATAAATCATTTATATCTTCCTTTTATCTCATCATCCCCATCTTTTAACTGCCTATATTGCTTTCATACTACATAACAAATGATGTTGCAGCCAGAGTCAAGTGGAGCATTTCTGTACATCTGTAATCCTCTCTCTGCTTGGTCATTCTGATCCTAACTCTATCTCAAAACTACACAAAATCCAAGTCTCATCACTTTCATGATTTCATGAGTTTCCTATTAAGTCTGTCAAATTTCTCCTGGTTTTATGCATAAATCAGGAAATCTATACAAGTTTTGCAGCAAAACAAAAATCAGACCAAGTTCACACAAAAATGTAACTGGCTGTAAATCTGTCAAACTCTCTGCTTGCTCCCACCTCAGAAACAACTGAGTTTCCTGAACGAGAGTGCCTGACAAAGAGACGGTGAAGAGAAAAAAGAAATCATGACAGGACAACATACATACAATGCTGGTATTGAATTCAGGAGTTTCCCAGGCTGCAGTCACATGTCTTGACTACAAGCTCCAGGTGCATAATATCGTGAATGGGTGGAAAATATTAGGTATGCAATAACAATTCTTAATTTATTTCAGATTCTTCTTGTGCAAGGTTAGTTTTTTTCATAATGATAGCTTTAGATGTATTTAAGTAGCAAATATCCATGCCTAAAAGACCTTGAGCGCTACAACATTTTCTTTGTTTTGCTGAAGACTCACCTCCACTAAAAAACCTTGCCTTTCAGCCATTATAACAGATAGTAGGTTATCCCACTAGTCTGATTACTCAAGGCCATTGATGTTGCATGCATTTATCCTGTCATTTACAGCTGAGTCACACACTTTTCAGTGCCTTTTATTCTCTCGTTTTACCTATACCTTTACTCCCATTGGTGAGCCGAATTCTGTTCCAGACCAAATGAAACAGCTATGTTATTTACTGATGATCATAGATGAAAGGATTACTATGCAAGGCATGCTCCTAGGAGGGAAGCTATGAATCTATACCTGTGATGTAGCCAAAAATTTGTCATGTAGCACCTGTAATTTCTTCGACTGCTTCCACCGCTAGTTTTACTTATGTTAATGAGCAGCCTGCATATGGGAATTGTACAGGAGCTCAGTACCAAATTTATTGAAATCCAGTGAGGTGAATAAATCCCTATGCTGCTTTCTGCTCAGTAGAATGAATGCAAAGTTCTAAAGTGAGTTGTATATTCTTCTGTGAAAACATTTAATCAAAAAGTGTTAAAAAGAAATAGCATAAATAATTGAAGCAGTTTGATGGAAATATTAGACTAGTCTTTGATCTGAGAGAGACTCTCCATGAAAATACAGTGTTACTTTGGTGTTAGTGGCTTCTTTCATTTAATACTGAAGTCTATATGGAATGTAATATTTCCCCTTATAGTACTTCTCAGCTTCAAACAATTAAAAAAAATCCTCCAGGCCTTAAGGAAAAATCCTTGAAATAATAAAATACTCAGTGAAATGAATGGGGCTGGTCTAAGTTTTGCTTGTGAGAAAAGCAAAGAAAAACAGTCAGACTTATGAAAGTGAGAAAAATCTTGACCATAACAGGTCAAATGAGAGCTGGGAGGGTTGCCTAAAGTACAATAATTACAGTACCTACACTTCAGTGAAACCATTCTCCAAGAGTTAGTGAGGGTTTTACTGATTCCTATCTCAGTGTTTAGCACAAAAGATAGATGGATGTGAGTGGTTCCTTATAGGGTCTCTATTTCCAAGGGCCAAATACACATGCCATTTTGCTAGAGTAATAGGAGCTCTGTGTTCTGAATGGATTCAGATATGAAACTGCAGAACTACTAACTGTGGCACGTATCAGCCTTCGTATCAGATGACTATAGGGCAGCTGATTTTTAAAAAAAGCCCAGAGGTGACCCTGGCAATTACAGGCTGGTAAGCCTAACTTGAGTACCAGACAACTTAGGTGAAACTATAGTAAGGAACAAAATTATCAGACACATAGATAAACACGATTTGTTGAGGGAAGAGTCAACATGGCTTTCGTAAAGGGAAATCATGCCTATGAATCTATTAGAATTTTCTCAGGGTATGGACAAGCAAGTGGACAAGAGTGATCCAGTCAACAGTGCACTTGGACTTTCAGAAAGCCTACGACAAGCTCCCTCACCAAAGGCTCTTAAGCAAAGTAAGCTGTCATGGGATAAGAAAGAAGGTCACAGATAAGTAACTGGTTCAAAAGATAGGAATAAATGGGTAGTTTTCACAATGGAGAGAGGTACTGTAACATGTGGTGTTCAACCTATTCATAGATATCTGAATAAAAAAATTGCAGATGATTCAAAATTACTCAAGATAGCATTCAGCTTTGGTTTATCGATGGCTATTAGCCAAGATGGTCAGGGCCACAAACCCATGCTCTGGGTGTCCTTTAATCTCTGATGGCCAAATGCTGGGACTGGACAACACGGGATGGATCAGAACGGGCAGGGAGATTTAGGACGGATATTAGGAAAAACTTTCTAACTCTACAGGTAGTTAAGCATCACATCATGCTTCCAAGAGAGGCTGTGGAATCCCTGTCATTAAAGACCCTCCCTCTCCACCAGGTCCTTGTGGAAAGCAACTGCAGGGAGTACCCTGCTGGTACAAGTTCACTTCCCTGGGCTACTTCCTACCAATAGATCCCTGCAGTTTGGGGCATGGCCTCTGTAGTCCAAACAGTCTTGCACGCTCTCTCACACACACACAGAAAAAAAAAAAAAAAGAGCCCAAAGGAGCACAGCCCCGCAGGTTGTCAAAGAGGGTGGGGTTGGAGAAGGCACTGCCTTTGGGCCTTACCCACTCAGTGGTCTTCTCTTAGGCTCAACCTTCTGTCGGACTTTTTGGAAAGATTTCTCTTTCCTGGAGCCTCTCCATTCCCTTTGCCTGGGCTTCTAAGATCCTTTTTAACCTGCTCTTCCATGCTCAGAGGTCTGTAGGGGTGGGGCTACATAGGCCCAGTATTGTCTTCTAACCCCTTTAGGACCAGTGTGGGTGGACACCTCATCACCAGATCCAAAGGGGACCCATGGCCAGACAGTAATGGGCAAGAGGCTTTCCATACTTACCAGATGGGAAGGTCCGGCTGGAATGATACTCTGAGGGGCAGGAACAGAAACCATAAAACCAATAATCTTCAGAGGGAAATGGTTTGAGGAAACACCAGTCAGCAGGTCCTTGCTTTTGGAAACAACTGTTGCACCCAGCAAGAGACTGAAGAAACAGGAGAGTCGGAGAAATACATGTTTTGATTTGATATTTGAACTGGTTTATTATTGTGTTTGCAGGGCTGTCCTTAGGCATACACAGCATACAGGGCTGTATATGGCACCTGAAAATTTGGGGCACCATTGGGTCTTAGTGTCCACCCTCCCGGCTCTTCCTATCCCTGTTCTGACTCTTCCTGCAGGCTCCCACAGCTACTGCTGCAGCCTGGTGACTCTTACTCTGGAGGGGATCTAGTAACTTAAAAGTGAAAAAGCCTCCAGCCTGCCAGACTTATTAGCACAACATTGAAACTGTTACAGAGCCATTCAAGTGGTAATGATACCATTAAACAGGCATTTGCCAACCCCCAGGTATATACTGTCAGTTTCTGAATTTACTGACAAGAACAGTTGTGCATGACTGTAATATTTACTCAGCACATGTTAGTCTACAGGACCGTAGTTTAAAATTTGCTTTAAAATATTTAATTAGTGAGTTGGTGAAGATTATAAAATCACATCTCTAAAAAATCCTTGCATAGATTTTTAGATGCTCAATCATCTTTAGCCTTAGATGCTTGGATCTTCAGACATATAGTTTTTTAATAAATCCTTCAAAAGACCACACTTATCTAAAATACACATTTTAATTTTAATTACTATAGTAAAAAAAAAATTGCTTCCAAAGTCTTCCTGTCCTTTCAGTCCATCCTTTTCTCCTTTCTTCCTCCCCTCGCCCTCATTGAAGAGGGCCCTTAAAGGGACAACACCCCTTTCCTTCCAGATAGCTGGACAAAGTTTCCCTTTCTTTACTTCTTGCGCTTGCGGCGCCTGGGAGGGAGGGAGAATTAGAGCGGGGGCAGCGTGCTGGGGAAAAGGCGGAACAGAGGTGAGCTGGGGTGGGGAGCTGCTGCATAGCTCCCCGGGCAGGGAGGGTGGGGAGCTGCCGCGGGGGTGCCTCAGGGCAGGGGGCAGAGCTGCCGCAGGGCTTCCCACCCCAGCTCACCTCTGCTACACCCCCTCCCCGAGCACGCTGTCGCTGCTCCACGTCTCCCACCTCCCAGGCTTGGGGCGCCAATCAGCTGTTTGGCACCGCAAGCCTGGGAGGGGAGGAGAATTAGAGAGGGGGCGGCGTGCTCGGGGAGGAGGCGGAGCAGAGATGAGCAGGGGTGGGGAGCTGCCGCACAGCTCCCGGGGGGGGGGGGCGCCACGGGGGGGGCCCACCGGGGGGGGGGGGGGGGGGGGGGGGAGGGGGGGGGGGGGAGGGAGCTGCCACAGGGCTGGGAGGGGGGTGCAAAATGGAAGTTTTGCATAGGGCGCGAAACTTCCTTGCACCAGCCCTGACTAGTTTTAAGAGAATCCTCCAGCAAAATCAGTACCTAGTAAGATATAAAATCCTTTGTTATGCCTAAAATCTTTGGAAACCCACTTTTTAAAGTTGGTGAAATTTCATAAACACGTCTATTGTTATGGAGATCACACAGAGTAAATTAGTGTTCCCTTTTTCTAAAAGCAATGAACATTGTTATGAACACACTAAACCTCTGACTATTAATTTAAAATAATGTCTTTGTTTCAGTGAGTTAAATATGTAGTAATCTGGAATGATTAAGAGTACATTTAAAATATAAAAATCAGCTTAGAAATACTGATTAAGAAAATGTAAAACAGAGAAGAGCTGCATCATGTATTCCATAATATTTAATGTATTCAGCAAGACAGCTGACTCGCCCTCACTACAAAGTTTTTGCAAATAAATTTCTGACAAACTTCAGGCCATATCAAAAAACCTGTGACTGACATTTTTTATTCCCAAGTTTAGTGCTTTTAATTAGGTACCTTCTGCATGTCCAGTCTTCACCTCTGGCACAAAGTGGAAAACATCTCCCATTTTCTTTAGAAAAAAATTGAGTAGGGTGGGGGAGGTAAGAGAGGAGGAAGACAGGGGGAGGCGGGGCCTGGGCGGAGTGGGGCAGGGCCTGGGGCGGAGCAGGGGTGAAGTATGGGCGGGGCCACAGGCAGAAGAGGTGGGCTGGGGAGCTAGCCTCCCCAAGCGGCAGCTTCATCCACTGCCCATGACAGCAGGTAAGAGCGGGTTGGCTTCCACACACCCGGCATGCACTGCAGTGTCCTTAGGCAGGGGCCGTATTCACAGAGCCGAATGCGCCAGCGCCATGCATTCTGCATGAGGGAGAGGGTACGAGGGTCTCTGTGGGGAGCCGTGAGGTGGGCCTGGCGTCTTGGTATCCTTTGCTGCCTCCCCCACCCCCGGACTGCCATTGGGCATAGAGGCACCAGTTTAATAATACTGCATAGGGCCTCATAAATTCTAAGGATGTCCCTCTGTGTTTGTTTTTGTTAGGTCCAAGGAAAATGGAGTACAGAACACTGTTTGGCCAGCTTAGCCAAAGTTAGGCTAACTGTAGTTGCTGGGCCATTCCTGTCTCTCTGTGAAACATGAGGACATGCTTGCTTGGGCTTCAAAGAATGAGATAAAGGGGGGGGGGACCATATTCTTGTACCAAATGTACTAGAAACAGTTTGTTTGGACATATGGAGACTTGCAGTCCCCACTCCCTGTTTCTGTTCTTAACTCCCTACTTTCTCCTAGTTTTTAGTGCATGACGAAAAAGCTGATAAGAAGCTGTTAAGGCATCATGAACTGTTTGTACTGTCAAAGAACATAGATATGCATGAATATTAAAAGCTTTTAACTAGTAAAGGGGGGGATTGGGTTGCTTTAACTATGACGCGACGGAACTGTCTATATAATCTCACTAGTTATTGTAATCGTGGCTGGTTCTCTCTGGAGACGGGCCGCTCTCTATTGTTGTGTGCACTCTTCAATAAAGAGCTTGTATTGGACCTTGCTGGTGTTGCCTGTCTCTCACTCTGCGGTCAGACAACGAACCTTGCCGTCTGGGTTAAAAGGTCCCCGACAAATTTGGGGACTCCGCCGGGACTCGTCTGACTCTCCGGTGCGGGATCAGACTCCGAAGCAACGCAGCGCGCATCCTCCGGCTTCGAGGAGCCTTGCCCGGTAACCTGATCCCTGCATCGGCGATAAGGCGAGTTCTGTGAACCAGCTGAAGCCCGTAGAAACCCAGCAATGTCCACCTACCCATTGAGTAGGATCCAGGTCTTCGGGGTTCGAGTCCCTGGGGAGGTCAGGTCTTCGGGGTTCGAGTCCCTGAATAAGGTAAGCGATCGCCATAAAGGGGTTAGAGTCCCCAAGAAAAAGGTTAGAGTCCCCAGAAAAGAGTTAAAGTCCCCGGAAAGGGGTTAGAGTCCCCAGTGAGGAGTTAAAGTCCCCGGAGTAGAGTTAGAGTCCCTACAGGCTAAATGGGACAAGTCGGCAGTAAATGCCCGGGGGACGCCCCGTTGTCTCTAGTACTTAGAAATTAGAAAGAAATCTCTAGAACAACCAGTTTGACTAAATCTAAATAAGAAACTTATGCCAAATTCAATGGCCTTCCTTTACTACCCATTTGTCCCCGACTAAAGACTGGCCAAGGTGCAGAACCTTTTCTGTTGACAGGATGGATTCCCTCAGGAATATCCTGGTTGATCTTAGACCGGGACAAATGGATTATTTATTTGTATAGTATAACTATAAACCAAAAGAAAAACTGCTTTCGGCCCCAGCTGGCTGTGAAAAAATATAGACAGAGGCAAACCAAAGGCAGTACAAGTTACAGTGCTGAAATTACATTTGCAAAGCTTAACTATCCAGTGAGATCCAACAATCTGCCTTTAAGACCCTAGAGCTGGTGTGGTTTAGGGACGCTGCAGAAGCCCCAGGCAGCTGGCCTGGACTAGAATCACTGAAAGAGATGCCGCAGGAGACCCCAGGGTGTAAAAGAACAGCTCTCCCAAGAGTAAAAAGTTAACTCTATAGTTGCTAAAGAAAATTAAGCAGTGAAACTTAGTAAAAATTTCTGTAAGTAATCCAAGCAAAAAGTTATTTAAGTAGAATTATTCGACTATAAATACGTTAGTCTAATTTGCTAAAAAACACTCCTGCTGTGTACAATCTGTATTTTATAACTTTAAAATAAATTAGTATTGTTTAAAGTTGCAAAAACCGAGAATACTTTTGCCAGGCACAGGAAACTAGTGTTGTTTAAAGTATTTAGCATTTAATCCTTAAAGTGACTTAATGCTACAAAATTTAAAATGTTTTAAATAAAGACCAAAAGTTGTGGCTGCAGCAGAGTAGTCAAAGCCAAAAAAATAAAAAATTTAAATTTGTTTTTAAGTAACAAAATAGTAAATAAAAAATCTAGTAAAAAAATAGAAAGACAGTGCCCCTGGCTCTGTGTAGTCGAGCTGTCACTTTGCTGTGGGTGCATAGAGATTTTGTAAGCATAAAAAAACCAGTTACACCTTGTGTAGAAATTAATGTGGCTAGTGTTGTAAAAATTAAATTGTAAATAAAATGTGCATTTTCCTCAGAACATGTGCAGTGTATATTGTAGTAGAAGTAAAAAAAATGCAAGCCTACCAATATAAGTTGTGTTGTTTTTTTCAGATCACTGTGTCCTTTTTTAAAGTAATTGTGTCCTTTTTTAAAGTAAGAATCTTTAAGCTGTAAATAGCTTTAAATCTAAAAGCAAGTCAAAAAGCATCTGTATTAATGCAATTTTCTAACTAATAAGGTAGAAGGCACTGAAACCTGGCTGCCTATAAAACAAATACAAAGAAATATAGAGTAATTACTCTTGTTAATTTTAAGCAAAACAAAGAATGTGTATATAAAAAAAATATTTTAAGTAATTAATGTCTTTCAAATCATCAGAAAAAACGGATGCCAGCTAAACAGCATTCAAAGTACCATGCATTTACTAGTACAATAGAAATTATTTTTGTGTTCTATGTCCTGTCTTGTAAAGTTTGTCTAGTGGCCAAAATTGTTGTGTTTAATAGTTTCATAAAAAAGTCTAGTTCAAAATTAAATAAAACAGTTAAATAAAAAAGCAAATATTAGTTTTATTCGACTTAGAAAACAAAGTATTTAAATAAATCAAAAAAAATGTGATATACTAAAGTCTAATACATTTGCTTAAGTAAAAAAAAAATAGCTTTTAATTAAAAAAAAAAATGTTGTTAAAATTTGCATATCAACAGTCTTTGAAAGCAAAGACATGGAAAGTTAACCCATTCCCCATATTGCACATGGGATCCTTCTGGCTATCTCAGATTTCTAGCCAGAGGGCTGAGAAAAAAAAAAAGCTATTAGACACAAGAGGTTGTACCGAGTGGACTCCTCAAAAGTAGGTGTGCTTGTCCTAGTTTGTTGCTCCAAAGCTCTGTATAAAAGTTATTTTACTAAAAAAGTGTATATAGTATACATTAAATAATAAGACTAATGTACTGTATAATAGCAATGTATATGTGTTCATCGTTAAAAAAAAGTGTATAAGTAAAAAGTAAAAGTTTCCTTTGTAAGTTAAAAAAAGCCAAAAAAACAAAAACAAAAAAAAACAAAATAAGTTAACTAAAAAAAAAAAATAGCTAACAAGCTCAGTCTAAAAATAAAATGCTGGCCCATCCAAGGACACTGCCCACAGTTAAGACGTGGCTGACAGCCAAGAAAAGGGGGGCCTAAATGTGCCCAAGCAGCTGTAAAATCTGCAAAACACTGCCAGGCATTAATAAAATGTGTTAGGTTTTTCTCACAAGTAAAGAAGTGCTACCTAAAGACCGTAGCAGCCCTGCCATTCATTAAAACCAAAAGACTGAGTCTACGTAAAGTCCATCAACGAAAGACTGCTTTGACTCCATGCTGGAAAGGCCCTTTCCAAGTCCTGTTAACCACCAACACCACTGTGAAGTGCCAAGGACTGCCTACCTAGACTCATGTTTCTCACTGCAAAAAGACCCCTCCACCTCAGGAGGACCCTCCGACTAATGATCAGCCTATTCCTCCTTCTAACTCTGCTGTGCCTTCAAGACAGCAAAAAAAAAAAAAAAAAAGACAAAGTAAAGTGCTAGTAACCTCTCCCTTGTCCACTGACAGACCTACTGTGTCTTTAAATTTTTTTCTAAAAAAAGCAAAACCTATTACAAAGTAATGTGCTAGTAACCTCTCCCCTGTATAATGCTGAACCACACTGTTTCAAAAAAAAAGAAAAAAGAACACTTGCTCCATTGAAACCACCAAAGTCCAAGAATTCCTGACTAAAAAAAAAAAAAAAAATTAAGAACTGACCCTAGTGAAAAAACAAAGAATTATACACTGGCAGAAAAAAACTTGTAGACCCATGCTTAAAAATGTAGTTTTAATTAAATTTTAAAGTTTATTCTACAGGCTGCGCCCTGTGTTTTGAATAAGTCCTTCAGCATGTATTGCCCTCCCTAATTAAATTTTAAATGCAAAAAAGGCTGCTATTAAATTAGCACAATAGAAAGTTTAAGTTATTTCCTCTAAAAAAAAAAAAGACTTGACCAGATCCCTATGAGATAGAGCCAATAGTACAGCAGCAGTTTAAAATATTTTAAAAACCAAAAACATAATAAAAAATTAAAGCAACTAAAGAAAGTCACAAGCCTTATTTGTGAAGCACAGCTAACCCAGGTACAGGCTAAAATTAGTAAGTTACATGTTATCTCCGCCCTTAGTACTATAACCCAAAAGTTGCTAACAAAAATAGTATTAAATATCACTGAGGCTGAGAAGGCATTGCAGTAAGATCTAGCATGTTCCAGCTTGGCCCACTGCCCTTACAGACACATCAAGAGTACCATCTGATCTGTAGCCATAAAAAAATACTTAGAAACTTCCTGGTAGAAGTGCGGACATTCTCAATGCTCCTTCCAAGCATATAGACCGGTTAGGGAGGTGTAGGCTCCCACATACCGAATCCTGCCAAGTCCATAAAAAGAATGCATGTAAAATTGAGTAATTCACTAAGACATCTGAGAAATTAGACTAACGCCGATGTCCTGGTGAACTTGGCAACTGCACAAAGAAAACTAAGGCAGATAGTTCTCCAGAACCACTTGGCTTTAAATATTTTACTGGCCTCTCAAAAAAGAACATGTGCATTAATTAGACAAGAATGCTGTATGTATGTCCCAGACGTTTATAATGCCACTTAAAAAAAAGCAAACCACCTTATAAAAGTAGCAAAAGACCACAAAAAAAAGCGAATTAAATCCTAGTAGAGTAACCTGTTCAATTAAATTCCAAATATAAGTAGTTGGCTCCATAATGTACTCCAAAGCACCGTTGTAATTATATGCGGCTTACTAGCCTTGTATGTTATAATAAAAGTTAAACGTTAGATAGGCGCCAAAGTGTGTTCTGCCCAAAAGTAACCAACCCCAGTCTTTCTGCTCAGTAGTTGTCCCAGGAGTCCCTCCGAGGTACTCCAGGGACAAAGAAAGGACTGTTAGGTCCAAAGAAAATAGAGTACAGAACACTGTTTGGCCAGCTTAGCCAAAGTTAGGCTAACTGTAGTTGCTGGGCCATTCCTGTCTCTCTGTGAAACATGAGGACATGCTTGCTTGGGCTTCAAAGAATGAGATAAAGGCGGGGGGGGGACCATATTCTTGTACCAAATGTACTAGAAACAGTTTGTTTGGACATATAGAGACTTGCAGTCCCCACTCCCTGTTTCTGTTCTTAACTCCCTACTTTCTCCTAGTTTTTAGTGCATGACGAAAAAGCTGATAAAAAGCTGTTAAGGCATCATAAACTGTTTGTACTGTCAAAGAACATAGATATGCATAAATATTAAAAGCTTTTAACTAGTAAAGAGAGAGATTGGGTTGCTTTAACTATGACGCGACGGAACTGTCTATATAATCTCACTAGTTATTGTAATCGTGGCTGGTTCTCTCTGGAGACGGGCCGCTCTCTATTGTTGTGTGCACTCTTCAATAAAGAGCTTGTATTGGACCTTGCTGGTGTTGCCTGTCTCTCACTCTGCGGTCAGACAACGAACCTTGCCGTCTGGGTTAAAAAGTCCCCGACATTTTTGTTAATAAACTACCATATAAGGGGGTATTATTTGATTTACACAAGAGTCTGGGTTCAGTTAGTGGGAACCCCAAGAAGGGGGGAAAGGCGGTGGCCAGGTTCAATTCCAGTTTGGGTAAGACTCAGTTGCAGTCAGTTTAGGACTATTTCATTGCCCCTAAACCAGCAAGGAAAATCCCCTAAGGTGAACCCTTTAGACTAGGTATATCTGCAAAGCATCATATTAGTACACTCACAAATTACAGTCCATTAACTCAGTGGTCAGATTATTTTATATTTAATATATTTTAGAACACACAATTCATTTGTTTTCAAATAAGTCTCCATTATCGGCTATTTTATGCATAGCTCTCTCAAGAGATGCAATCCAAGTAAGGTTAGTCATTCATTCTGCTTCAGTGTGGGGAGCACTGTCTTCCCAAAGATTTAAAATCATTCACTTTGCCATTAATCCAATCTGCAGCCAGGCTGCCTTCTTTGATGAAATGTTCTTCAAATAAGTATTGTTTGTTTAATTATTTCAGTTTCAATATAGGAGGCCTATCCCAGGATCTAGGTGCCCTTGACAGATACTTAGTGAAAACAAAACAGCAGCAGAAATCTAATCTTGAGGCAACAAAGGTATAGCTGATAGTAACCACAACTTCTCACTCTCCTGTGGCTTTTCTCCTCACAATAGGAGCATAGTCTCTCCTATCTTAAAAAACTCATCACCCTTTACCCCCACTTGCCTCTCCAACTACTGCCTCATTTCCCTGTTATCTTTAAGATCATTGAGCACATTGCCTACAATTGCTGTAGGACATTCCCCTTTTCCAGTTCCTTTGTGACACTCTCCTATCCAGACTCTGCCAGGACACTAACAAAGGAACTAGAAAGAAAGCTGAAAAATAGCACATTGAAAACACTTCAGTCTGTGCTTCCCCACTCACCTTCCCAAATGCACTGTGTGCACATGGAACAGAAGAGGCAAATAAGGTGAAACTTTGTGGAACCTCCAACTCAAACCTGCCCATTTTCTCCAACATCTGATACAGAGTTCAGAAAAACCCTCCAGCTTATATTTTCAAGGAGAGGTACATGCCTGAGAGTGTATGAACTTTTGATAACCTTCATATTAATGATGCTAAATCTCAGGCATGACCCCTTTGGGGTTCTTCATGTACATTATAGCTCATGAGCAGACCTGATCTGTGTGCAAATCAGGGGGATTCACAGTCTCCTACATTCTGTGTGTGCATTTTTAGGTGAATATTTCTGTCAAAAATACTCTGTACTTTTAAATTGTCCCTTCATTGTTTTAGAATTAAGTAACCACTTTACTTTCCCCTTCTCTCAACTTCCACTTAAGTTTAAATTTTAGTATTAAGCATAGTGGAGTCATGCCAAGGGCATGGCTGGCCCCAGGATCAGGAGGGATTGCCACTTGGTCAGATCTGAGGATCAGATCCAGATATCCTACTAGTGCAAATAAGCTCTGCAGGGCTATGATCCTCAGAATCACATAGATGGAGTCAGACAGAAGAGAAAGTCTGCCTGACTTGCTTCATAGAAGCTGTCCCCTGCAAGCCCAGCTCACATTCTAAGTTTGTTACAAGCAGCAGTCTCAAAAAGCCAGAGGGTTGCCAGATAAAGTTTAAAAAAGGATCTACTGAACATTTCAAGGGATAGTTAGGACAAAATTTTCAAATAAACTAGATGGATCTTGAATGCAGTACAAACTCAAACCAAGGCTGTTTGTGTTGTATACTTCTGTGGTGTGAATGAAGTATTTCAGATGGTACCAAATGTTCTAACTGGAACCAAGCCATCTCAGATAGTCATAATTAAAGTATGGCAAGATTATTGGGTCCATCTGGCATTTACAAAGTCTTCAGAAAGCCCCAGTTATAATAGTATAATTCATGCATCATTCCATATACACTCGGATCTTTGTGGGGCCCAATCTGATTACCTGATTTGTCAATCTGATTTTTTACACTCACATCATCCATCTCCAGTCTCTAAACTCAGTTGATGTTGATTTTTAATAAATCTTTGCATTCTGGAACTTACCCAGACAACTGGAAAAAAGCTAAAATTGTGCCAATATTTAAAAAGGATAAATGAGACAATCCACATAACTATAGGCCAGTTAGCCCAACTTTGTGACTTTGACCCTGGGGAAAATAATGTGGCTGATACTAGACTCAATCCAAAAATAACAAAGGATGGTAACATAGTTATGCCAATCAACATGCTTTTATGAAAAATAGATCTTGCCACTTCACTTCTCAACTCCCTGTTCCCATTTGCAGAGGGTTGGAGATGTCCACAATTCTTTGCCAGTCCTTCAAGTTCATGGCATAGGCTCATAGGTCTAGGAGATCCCATCCTTTTCTTTTCAAATTTCTCTTGACAGAGTCTTTCATTGAATCCTTTGTCTTCCACATGTTTTCTAGCTGTCCTTCTCTCTGGATGGTCATTCTTCATCCATTCTTATCACATGCCCACCTCAAACATGTGCTCTCCATCCTATCACTGAGAGTACCAACTTCATCTTCCTCTTAATTTCTTCCACGAACACTCTGTCTACCCTCTGCTTGCCTACCATGCTCCTCAGTATATTATATTCTACTACCTGAATCTTGTTTTCTTCCATCTCCATAAGACCCATCATAGAGCAGGTAGAGATAAACACATGCAGCATATGCTTTTCCTTTCAGTCTGTTACTTAATTGTTGGTCATACAGTACTCCTGCCACCTTTTTCATTGCCACCCATGCACATTGGGTTTTTCTTTTCAGTTGTCCAGATCTCTCTCTGATGGCACTATGTGACTTCTCATGTATACAAATTCAAGTTTCTGATTCATCTTCTTTCCTGAAATTTCAAACAAAAGCTCTTCTTCCACCTTCCTTATTTGTATAACTTAGTTTTCTTCATGTTTACCTTCAAACCATGGTCTTCAAACACAGATGCCAACTCCGATATTATATTTACCAGTTCCTCTTTGCTGTCAAACAAAAGGGCCAACTCATCAGCATACATTAATTTTCACTGTCTCCCCACAGACTTGGTTCTCCTACTAATCAACTCCATAACTAGAATGAAGCTTGATGTCTCAACCCCCCATCAAAACTCTCTGCATTGTAACCACCTTAGCTCTTGACCTTGAAAATAAATCTTGTCAGATTAAGTAAAAAATAGATTTCAAAATGTAATTGTTAATAGAATATCATCACTGAATAGCAGTGATATCCAGTAGGGTGCCTCAGAGTCTGTAATTGGACCGGTGCTATTCTTTATCAATGATACAAAAATAAATAAATCATTGCTGATAAAGTCTGAATGAAGATGGCACAAAGATTCGTGGAGGAGTAAATAACAATAAGGACAGGTCACTCATACAGAGTATGTATCCCCTATGGCCATCCAGTATGGGAGGCACAGCAGACTGGTATGGAGAAATTTACAGAGCAAAGGAGTTTGTGTGTTTATCTGCCAAGAAAATAAGTGCAATGTCTGTACTGTGAGTTGGTGTAATGTATTGGATCCAGATGCTCAGGCAGCTTTGACTTTTTCTTCGTCGTACTAGCTGATTTCAACACCACAGAGAGGTGTTGTTTATGCCACCAGCCCTCACTTGATTTCAACAAGAAAGGGCAGCTTTATTTTATGGCCTGTGCTCTATAGAAGTTGTACCATTAGCAGTTCCTCAGAGAGATATTAGCACATCCACCAGCCACACTAACACACTGTGCAGTTTGAGGGCCACTTTGACCTTTTGCAGGTCTGCAAAATGAAATAAGTTTATGTCCACTTTGCAATAATGCAACCTTCCCAACCCTGACACTTCCCCCCTCCCCATTGGACTGCCTCCATAGGAATCTACACTTGAGGAAGAGAACATTGACCATAAGCTGAATTTAGCACTATGAATAGAGGTCATAGCAAAAGGATTGTGAAATCACATCACTTACAAGGTTATAAGGGTTCTAATTTGACTAGAGCCTTGATTTGATTTTGTATAAGTAGGTCCTAAAAGCAGAATGTAAATCTGTACAGGACTTTGTATACACAAAGGGATATAAAATGCAATTTGAGCAATGTTGTGTTCTGTTTTCTAAAGTGCATGCAACATAGGTACTTTGATATTGTTTGCAAAAGTTCGATCAAATATGACAATTAAAGTTATTGTTTAAATTGTAAAAGCCCTGGATTTTTTTTTAAGATAAACTCAAGAAGTTTAAATCTGACTTTCATTTCAGGACTAAGCAGTGGCTTTGATCTCCAAATCAGGTCAATAAACCTGAAAGAGCCTCACCTGTGTTCATATTAATATAAGTGGGTTTACATTAATATAAATGCAATCTCAGTCTGCTTAAATGGACATTATGGAACTGGCCTATCAAGAGGTTTCTGAGGGAAGATCACTCAAACAGTTAATGATATAATATTTGACTATGAAACAGGCTAGAGTTTACAATCCAAATGAAAGCATTTCAAAAAAATACCCAACTGTTTTATAAATCACAAAATGCATTATGAATAGGAAATGTTTGACTAAAATGAATCCACCAGCGTTCATTTTTGTCTGGTCATTCATAAGAAAGCTCAGTTTATATTGTATTAGGTTTTAGCTAAATGTGTAAAATTTCCAAAACACTCTTTTTTCCTTCTTTCCAAATCAATGTCCCTTCCTGTTTATATCCCAACCCTGACAATGGAATACTAGAATCTATAACCTTATGCTAGAAACAAAATACAAACCTTCCAGTTTCTACTGGGATTTAACTTGCCAAGCCTCCCCTGGCTAAAGCTGCTGCTTCTACAATTTAGTAATAATACACTTGGCGTACCAGTTCTCTTGAAGAAACATGGACATCTATTTCCTGTTCCTACCTTCAGTAGTTTTAAAACATTCTAAATATTTGTAAATAGTATAAAAACCTATTTTTTATAGGTTATTTTTTATTTAGCTGATTCCAAGGCCATGCCTGATGCTCTTGTGGAATAGCTGGGAGGCCAGAGTGGTTTTCTTTGTGGATTTTTGGATGTATTTCCTAGAAATTCCTGAATCTGATCAGAGGCAAAATAGAGCACTTTATCAGCAAAGCCAATTTTCTGATGCAAAACATGGCAAATTTCACCTTGTACCAAACTATGAAATCAGAAGCAGTGAAAATATTATTTTGAGCAAATTATTAATCTTTTCAAGTGCAATTCTGTCCCATGCTTCCCAATGCAGGTTCCTCTAGCAAGGTGGCTCAACATGTATTGATTTTTCCTGTAAAGAGGTTTTACTAAAGTACTCTAGCTAGATTTCTACAGTGCCCTCTGAGCTGGCCATAATACAAATCTCTTGTCTATCTTGGGCCTTTTGGAGGAAAGCAATGGCTGCTATTACCAAAAAAAAAAAAAAAAAAAAAAAGATTAATATGAGACCTCTATGCTAAGTATTCTTGCTTCCTCATTTGCCCTACTAAACTGCACATTCATAATCACAGTAGCCTTATGGTGGAAAGACACATGTGAGGTCGGAGTAAATCTGTTATTTTCAACTACATAAATGTAGTGAAACAGACAAGAAATATAATGAAACAGCAAAATCATCATGACTTAAATAATTTCATTACATTTTTGTTTCTTCTTTTAACAGCTGGTAGGTCTGATTAAAATCATCTGTTCCTTGTAATTTTTTTAAGTGGTCAGCTTTAAATTCCTTAGATTTAAAACATATTTGTCCCAGAGTTCAGAAATTAAAAGCAATATTTATTGTACTCTATTATATGTATATGACATGGCTGGGGGGAAAAATTCTGTTAATAATAGTGACTTTTATGGAATTTTCTAAAATTAATTAATCCTTCAAAAGTGCCTTTTCTCAGAAATATCATTAAATAGGCATCAGACACATTATTTTAGTTAAATGACTTATAAATAATAAAAAGGGTATCTTGACTATCTTCATATTAATAGGATTGAGCTGAGAGCCAGGTTAATGATCAAACATTCATCCAAAAAAGCAGCAGACAGATAAGAATTTATAATCAGGAAATGAAAACAGTAGCAGTCTGTTTAGTTACAGCATTGTGGGTTTAATGTATTTAATGGGCTTGTATTTGTAAAGTGTGCTCAACAACTCAATAATAACTTGAATTGTTCATGGATGAAGTTTACTTGAAAACAGTACAAGACATTTACCCTTTGCTGTAATACTTTTAAATATTAGCATTTCATTCAATATGGTTATATATACTTTTCATTTATGGAATGCCGTTAGTCCATATTAAAATACTTTACAAATGTTAATGAAGCCTGGGAGGTTTAAGTATAAGTATATTGGTATTTCAGTTAACAACCTGAGGCAGAGATCAGGTTGCAAGCACCAGTCTGTAGCAGAATCAGGACTAGAACTCTAGAGTCATGACTTCCAGTACCCTGATCTAATCATTAGATCCCTCTGTGAAATTGTGGCCCTATTGAACCCAGTGTGAGTTTTGCCATTTACTTGAACAGAGCCAGGAACTCACCCCTTCTTTCTACATATAAGATAAATTCTTCTTATGTGATACTATATACACTTTAAAAAAATCATATTGCTTGGTTTAATTTCTTGCCTACATAGATGTTATATTGTCCATGAGGGTTATGATAAAATGGGAATATAAAAAGGTGTTTATGACAAGAACATAGGCCGAGAGCCTGATCCAAAGCCTATTGAAGTCAATTCGTACCATTGACTTCAATAGGCTAAAGGTAATTTTCATAAAAATCAGCCTTCAAATTCATTTAAGTAAGGCAAAGAGAATAGCTTTAGAGTTGTTTAACAAAAATATGTATGTTTGAACATAAAGAAAGTAATTACTTATTGGTACAGCAGAGATTCTAATAGATGTAACTAATTATCAACCATGTTTTTTTCCACATCTTCTATTCTCTTATAAAGTAGTAGTTTTTGTGGAACCTGTCTGTTTTCTGCAAAATTCTTAAAGGTCAGATACAGTGTGCATGCTGATTCAGGAAATCAGATGCCCAGTTGGTGACTTCTTTGGTCAGTTGGACTGTTGAAACTACATACACAGTAGTAAGAGAAAAATATAATCTATGGGAGTTGTAAAGAATCAGACTTTAGCTCTCTATTCCCATTTCCTTCTGTAAGAGAAGTACTTCCAGTTAAAAACCAATCTCATGCCGTGCTGAGGAAGAGGAAAATGAACAAAAATAAGGTTAGCAGTAAGGATAAAAGAAAATTTTTATAAGTCAGGAAGTTTTTTTTGTATAATAGGAAGCAGAAAACTGAAAAGTGAATTTTTAATTAAATGTGTGTGTTTAGTAAACGCTAAAATTTTCCATTTTGCCTCATTATTATAGTTCAAATAGGAACCCCACTAGAGATTTCTGCATAAAGACCAATACTTGTGAAATCTTATAAATATACTGAGAGGTACTTTTTTCCTGATACAATTTAACCTTTTTCCTTTTAAACAAATAATCTCCTTATCTACTTTCCTTTTAGATTACAGAGATTGAAACCTGGCCGGGTTGAGTTTAACGCTGGCTACAACAATCAGTATTCTTGGCTTTGAGCATTTGTGAAATGGATGTAATTGATTTTTTTCCCCTCTACAGTGCTTTCAAAGTGAAATGCAGCATAGACTGAATGGCCAAGCACCTGCTGATTTCTTAAGAGCTGGAAGACTGGTGATACTTTTAAAAATAATGTCTATGTACAATATTATGGAACTTCTCTTTTTCTCCTGATGTCTCATGAAAGGGATGCAAGGTTACAGGGATGGAAGTTCAGGTTTGAAAGTTTCTTTCCAGTACATTAAAAAAAAAAAATCTGTCGTCATGGCACTCAGAAAAGGAACTGATTCAGCAAAGCTAAGGAGAACGTGTTTTCAAAATCAATAACCAGGACACTTTGGGGATGATATGTTTAGGGTCAAAAGTACATTTTTCTCATTAAAGTGTGCTAATGTCACTGGTCAGTGTTACAGATCTCCCTCTGTGTTCAATCTACAGAGGATATGAGTCTATTATAGTTCTAACTAAGCTGTAGCAGCTCATGCTTTCAGCTTCTGTCTCTATCCCAAGTGTGTCAGGCCAAGATGGCAGCTGCTGTCACACTAATGTCACTCCCAGCAGCTTCTGACTCAATAACAACATATGCATATTTCTCAGAGTGGAGGATTTTTTTCCCAGAAACAGTGTTCCAGATTAGTTTATTATGATGCACTCAACATATGTCCTTAACATTCACTTTGGATAAAAGAACAATTTTGAGTGTCCATGGTCATTCTGTTTTTCTATTTACACCAGACTTGTTCATCCTACTGAATATTCATTCCCTTTAACTGTTTATTTTTTCTTAGTAAATGGAGCAAGTTTCTCTTGGTGCAGTAATATGTCTTGAACAAACAATTTGTACTTATAAATCCAGGTATTCTAAGGGAAGTTCCTGGGAAGTCATGTTAGAAATTGGAACTGAACCAATAAAATTAGGACATATTGTCACACTAAGCAAAGCACTTGTTAGCTATTGTGAAGTCAATGAGACTACTCAAGTGGTAGTTAGGCACACGAGTAAGTGCTTTGCTGGACCATGGACATTAATTAGATGCGACAAAGAGTCCTTAGTCGCTTTTTACAGATCCAGACTAACATGGCTATCCCTCTGATTATTAGATGGTGTTTTATTCATCTATGTGTTTTCCCTGCTTTGAAGTTATAGTCTTAATTCTTAACGTATGATTTTGAAACTACTTTTTGGTTTTCAGTTGCATCATTTTCTCAAAATAATGGTCAACATATAATAGGTTAACTTCACCAGAGGTGGTGCAAGGAGTTGAATCAAACACTTCCCATGCTGAGGGCCGTCACATCCAGTGGCAATTAATCCCAAAGGAAGGCAGTTGTTGTTGCCGATGACAGTTTTCTCAAGCAGTTTTCAATAGGTGGACCAAGGGTAAGATATGATTGTGGCTCCATAGACACTCCACGAGCAGAGGCTACTCATGACATATGCTGAAGAAATACATTTCCTGTTCATACCTCCTCTTGCTCCACAGTATCCCCCACTATTTGGGCTGTGCCCACTTGTGGACAGAAGCTCGAGGCTGCTTTTTGATGCTACTACTTCTCCTTCCACAACACTTTCTACAATAAGGGCTCTGTCTTTGGGTCTGCACTGGGCAAATTTGGCATAATTCTAGGAACAAATTGGGGACAATATGTCTCCCTCAGAAAGAATACATCTTAGAAAGTGCATTTTGTTCTGTTTACTATTCAAGAATTTAATACTATGATCAAATTCAGATAAAAGTTCACCATATGAACAAACTGTGTTAATAATGTGAACAAAAGGAAATGAGCAATGAATCGGGGTCCTTCTTTCCCCTTAATCTTCCTTAGCTTTACCATTAAGCTTGGCAGAGTGTTCAAACAGAGTGTCTATCTTTGATTATTTGTATCTAGTTGTGGTGAATGTCTGCACAGAGTTTAAGTGACTTCTCCTCAAGAAGTTGAAATATGCAGCAAATAAGATAAAGAGATTTGTTGTAGTTGTCTGGAAAAAATAAATTAAAGGGCCAGAGAAGATTTAAAAAACAATTGTAACTAAAGGGATAGAAAAATTTCCATTTTGTTTTCATCAATAAAATGTACATCATAATTGATTTGGGAAGATTTGCCCATTTCCTCTAAGCAAAGTCAGCAGCCAATTTGAAGTTGTCAGCATGATATATTGTTAGCATTAGTACCAATCAGAATCTGTATGCAATGCTCTCTGTTCATCTAGAAATTAGTGTTTCCTATTAATTAAAATGGGTGACCATTCTTACCCTGAGCATTTTGTTGGTATAGCTAGGAGTACAGGTAGGAGCAAGGATTCTCTCATAAGGCCAAATTCTGTTTGTCTTATTCACACAAGTAGCTCCAAGTAAGGCAAGCAGGATTTGGCCCATGGCAATATTTCCTAAGTTTTCAAAAGATTCTTGGTCACTGGCATCTTACAATAGGATATGACCAGTAAAAAGTTAAAAATGCTTTCTCCATCATAAAGAAGCATAAGATATTTTTTTGTTACAATGCCATCACTGATGAAAAAAATAGGTTTATGTTAAGTGTTAGAAACATACAGCTGGTAATTAGTATCACAGTAATTAGAATCCCTGCTTTAACCAATGAATTTTCAATTTCCATATGTTCGAAAAAACATTTTTCCCCTTCTACTACGGATTCTAATTCTATTCAGATAATAAAATACTATCATCAGCTTTTTTTCGCTTTACTTTCCTCAACTTTTAGACTACCAAAACTGACACATAGCATCACTCTCTGGCTAATCATAATCATTGCTTGATTGAATCATCTCTAATTTGTTTCAAGGTGTAAACATATTCATAAATGTAAAACTTTGAAATGGTTCTACTTAAATCAATTAGCCTTTATTTTCATTAGCCATTTGTGCTGCCATTCAAAAATATTAGTTTTTTAAAGGTTTTCACATGCTTCATCCATGACTGGGAGAGACAGGCTTTAGCAATGGACTGGCCTTTCAGACTTTATCGTCACCCAAATGCTGGTCTTTGACAATGCAGGCAGGGAATTGTGCAACCTAATAAAACCCTGGTCAGGGGAGAGAGAGAGATGTAGGTTTCCACTCAAGCATGGTGATGGCTGAGGAGCCAGGAGTCTGGAATTGATGCACTTGCTGTACCATGCAGGGGTAATACTGATTCAGTTGCCTTGTGACAGATACCCTCATATTTTGTAACAAGAGGCTCAGAAACAAAATGATATAAGCTAATGCTTAAAAAAACAAACACCAGGAATTGCAAGACTTTAGGAAAAAACAGAATGTGGATAATTAATGCGTGGAATGAACCACCAAAGGCAGGCCTTGCTTTCTGCTCAAGAACATATTTTTAAAGAGAATAAGTTATATATGCAGTCGTAGAACAGAACCATTAGGGGGTACAAATCCAGAATAGATTGGTGAAAAGACCAAGGTGAGCCACCAAGGGTCCCTGTAACACTGGCTATCACTACTTTAATGACTGAGCTAGTGTGTATATCTATTGCATGAAATCAGGATTATTCAAGCAAATTACATGCTGTCAAAAAGTATTTTAATGCAGGGTCTCCTACAGTCTCTCTCATAGCCTGTTTCAAGCCTGATATATCAGGGGTGTACGTATGCATCAGGAAAGTAATTTTATCCCCACTATTTTTATTCAGAGTAGCAATGATGTGCAGCACGGGAGGATATGAAATAATTGTTGCTTATCAGTATATTCTCAGGTTACAATGGGAGAAAATAGCTAATGGTTACTGTGATTTTTTTTAATTGGTGAATAGGATTTCATTCTGGACTTTACAGTATATTTACTTAGATGCTGTGTTTTTGGAGCAACTTTAAATTGGGCATAACAACATGTAAAGCAGTGGTAAAATAGATGTTTTAATTGACAGACACTGTGTCACAGATTGAATCCATGCTGGTATCTGACCTAATACTTTTGAGGGAAAATGAGAAATTGCCTGGGAATTAGAAAATGGTGGTTCTTGTTTGGAGTCCCAGAAATTACCCACTGGGATTGTTTGGTTGTTTTGTGACATCACTATGATACATTAAAACACATACTTCAGTCTTTATCACTTAGCTTGTATTTTTAGCAACTAACCAGTTAGTCTGAAACTCACAAGGAGGAATTAAACTATGTTCTCTATGTTGGTCAGAGAGGAAAAACAGAAATATCTGATGAGTGAACATACTATAGAGAGGTTACCATTGGACTAAAGAAGTCTATAATTTGTTTTATTTTGTGATGAAAGAAATCCAGTAAAAATAGTTCAGGGTTCAAGGCTCATTGACACACCATCATAGTGTATATTGGGAGCTGAGAACAAGGAGAGCAACAAGTGCTTCCTAAATGTGTTACATTATAATTTTAAAAGTCATAAAATTAGTATACTTTGGACTGTTTCATAAGTATAACGGGATTGATGCTGTTCCTATGCAAGTCAGTGACAAAGCTCCCATTTAATTTGATTATGCAGGAACAAACCTAAAGAGAAATTCAGCTTTCTGTTCATGCAGGATCAGCACTAATCAGAGCTCCAATTTTCTGCTCAGACAAATAAAAGGCTGCAAAACTGATTTCTGAAATTCTATTTGTTTCACTACCACTGAATCTGATTTTCTCTGGCCTGTAAAAATCTATAATTTCAGACATTCTCAGAATGCCTTTCTGGGAGTAGATATATTTTAAAACTATTGATTGTAAAAAAAAAAAAAAAAATCACACTGCTTATTCATTTCAGTTAATGTGGTAGCTATATAGTGGACCTATAATCACATTCAATTTGATCTGAAAATCCTTTACGTTTCTAGCCCTCTTAAAGAAAATCCTTTTGATGCATTTTCCTGCACAAAACTGATTACATATAAAAACATGCAATTGTAATTTTTTCTCATTTTGACCAACATATCAGCTATCGAGCAGATGTTTATGACTGTCATAAATCTCACATTGGTTATTTATTGCCTGGCTGCCATAAGATTTTAAAACATGGACTGAGCTTTTTCTATTGCTGACTGAACAGAATTTTGTTTAATCATTTTTAAATGAAATTTAAAATCAATGTGCAAAGCTTAATGGGTTGAATTTTTGAAATGGGAAGTTTAATATGATCATTTTTTTGCCTTACAATTGCATTCAGATGTAAAAAAAAAAAAAAAAAGCCATCAATGTAATGTTCAGAATTCAGAAAATAATAGAATTTTCCTGAAAGTGTTTCTTGAAATTAAATAAAAAGGTGTTTTTAGAAAACTCTGAAAATATTAAGTTGTAACCTAATACTTTCAAAAGTATATATTTTAAAAAGAGTCCATTCACATTGAAGATGCTTTCATGGGAGCACTGCTTTAATTGACCAGTAGTCCACTCAGAATGATTTCACTTGTAAAAATGCATGCAGAGGATGTTGGAAGGCCATTTTAAATATTGCTATAAATGCGAGTGTACTGGGTGATTGTAAATTCAGGTCTGACAATGCAGCACCAAAAATCTTGCAGCCATTTACAAAACATCTTTGAAGGATACAAAATAGCAGTTTATGATGCTAGTAACTTACATCACTGGGGTATTTTACTGGCCGTGTGACCCTTAGACTAAAGTAAGATATAGCTACCTAGAGGGAAACTATGGATTTTAAACTATATTTTGCTACTGTCAGACTCTGAAAAGAAGAAAAGTACTTCACACCAACTCTTCCCCAGAAAATGGGAAGAACTGTAGAATAGAAAAACCCATGAAATATTGATGTGGTGTATTAGGCAGTTTTATGTACGACATCACTGCCTTGAAACAAAATAGACTAATTTACAGACCAGTAATAACAGTTTTCATTACAATATATAGTATAGTATTGCAATAGAATATCTTTTAAGTTCTAAAACTCATAGTGTTTAAGATAAAGGGGGGAGGGATAGCTCAGTGATTTGAGCATTGGCCTGCTAAACCCAGGGTTGTGAGATCCCTCCTTGAGAGTTGCATCCGAAGAAGTGGGCTGTAGTCCACGAAAGCTTATGCTCTAATAAATTTGTTAGTCTCTAAGGTGCCACAAGTACTCCTGTTCTTTTTGCGGATACAGACTAACACGGCTGCTACTCTGAAACCTCTCCTTGAGAGAGCCATTTGGGAATTTAGTTGGGGATTGGTCCTGCTTTGAGCAGGGGATTGGACTAGATGACCTCCTGAGGTCCTTTTTAACCCTGATATTCTATGACCATTAGATCATCTGGTCTGACCTCAGGTATATCATAGGCCCCCAACACCACTCAGTACCCACACAGCAACTGAAAGTAATTCATTTATTTATTTGTTCTAACTAAAACTATCATTCCCATAATGAATAATTTATTGTGCCATTACTTCCTGGAGAGTTGGACATGAAGGATTACATTTATAGATGAAATTGTAATTTATTTGTAATTCAGCACCTAAATATTTTTTCCTCTCAAATATGAAAAGTTAACCTTTTAGTTTAAGTATTTTACTAGCTATAAAGCCTGTTCTCTGCTGCCATTTACAACATTATGGATTTTAACTGAATCATTGTGCTTGTGATAAGTGAACAACTCAATTGTAATATTATCATGCGGTTGGATTCCCGTAGTTAGATAGCAGAAGAAACACACGATCTATCCGGGAGCTGAACCCAGTCCATCTGGCTAATAACCAGCAACTGTATATTTTTAGGCCCACTGACTAGCTTGTATTTCCATGTCAATATGTTTTTTCTGAAAGCCTGAATGTTTTCTTCCTTCAGATGGAGTGTACTCCAAGAGTCCTTGTTCAGACAGAACCGCTTCTGCTGTGAAATACTATGAACATGAACTGCAGTCTAGGCAACCTTTTCCCTTTGATGTTTAATTATGATGATACACTACACTGAATTTTGTGCACAGTAAATCCATGCCATGTTTCACTTTGAATGATATAATGTTTGGTATTTATACTTCTGGGATGGAATCTTATTATACACAACTTTCAGACTGAGGACCTGATCCTTCAAACCCCTACTCATGTGTAGAAGCCCATCTTGAAGTCAAGGGCATATAGGTTCACAGGATAGGGTCCTCACTGTCCAAGGCTAGATTGATACAGCTCTTGTTCAGTCATGCAGCCGAGTAAGGGGGAATAAATCTTTCCACCCCTTCACTTTTCTGCTCAGCCTCTGCTCAAAAGGTGACACCAGTTGTTGTAGGAAGAGTAAGGGCTGTTTGAACAACATTCACCCTGAGAATAAATGAGTGGAGAGAGGTCAGAGAAGCCGGAGGAACCCTGGATCCACCCTTCTACCCTGCCATTTGCTAGTCAGAGTAGCTGGCTGGGTGTACAATGGTGAAGTAACCTACTCCTCTTCCAGAAAAGGGGAGGAATTGTGACTCTTTGATCTGCTCCTAAAGTAACTCAATAAAGTGCTGCCCCTTCCTCAGATCAAGTTACAAGCTAGTCATAAATTTACTGATGACTCTGTGAGTAGTATTGACTAGTAAACACAAAGGAGTATGAAAGATGTTACCACAGTAAGAGGGGAAAGAACGCATAATATACAACAAACATTCCAATACTGCTTTGCTGTGACTTCATAAGAGTTTTTCATGTGCAAGGACTGCAGGATTGGACTAGAAGTTTTTCATCCAGGTAAAATTTTCATAAAGGAATATTAGATCCCATAGTGGCAAAATGTAAGAGGATTTATAATAGAAAATATGGATTACCATTGCTTTGCCGAGTCACTCTGGGTAAGGTTGCAAAAGGTCTCAGTTTTAACCCTTGTCATTTTTTTATGAACTTCAGAAATCAGCTATTGAAGTCATTTTGCAATATTTCATCCTAGCCCCAAAATAAATTTTGGAAAATGTGGTTCAGACACATTTGCATTTGCCAAGGGTCAAAAATACACATTAAAAAAATTTCTAAACATACTTTTAAGATCTGGCTGCAGGAAAAAGAACTGAAATTTGAACTTTGCATGTGAACAGTCCATAATTAGTACTGAATTTGCAACTAGAGCTGCAGACTAATAATGAATCACTTCTAAGCATGCTCATTATCACTGCTAAGATTTTAGGAGAGTTTAGTGAAGCCTGGTTTCTTTGTGACATCACTGAATATTTTCCCTACCCAGCATGAGAGGAGCAGGGGCTGCAGTTGGGATAATTTGCATGATCAAGACTACATTTGTCTTATTAAATAAAACGCTCCAAAAAATTAGGTTACATTTTTTCATCGCACCTCAGCTCCCATGACAGATCATGGAAGCAACCTCAGATAGAACGTAACAAAAAGGGCTTTAGAGATCAATATTCACATTGTGAGTTTCAAATTGCACTCAGCTGGCAATAGGAAGCAAGTGAAACCATTGCAAAATTGCTGTAAAACAGCAGCAATAAATTTAGTAGGTCATGCACCAGGAGCCCATTGTACTATCAGAACTACATTTTGCCACTTTTGTACCAGCTACTGCCACCAATCTTCACCAAAAAACATGTGAAATAAATGGCTTTTGCAGCATGCCTGAAAAGGCATCACATTTGGGCTATTTCAAACTAAGGGGTCCTAGCTAGCTTGTTGTTTTATATTGGGATTTGGTCTTAGCTAGTGAAGAAAGGTATGAAGGCTGAGGTCAATGAGATGAGGATTTATAAATCCCTTCTATGCCTCAATTGGGCCTATGGAGAAGAATATTAACCTGTCTGAGTAAGAGCTCCATGGAAAAGAAGGGGGATGTTTTGCATTCTGATGTCGCATACCTCTAACATTTTTATTGACAAGATATGCTGGGTCAGCGGTTCTCAACCAGGGGTACGTGGACCCCTGGAATTAGGCAGAGGTCTTCCAGGGGATACTTCAACTCACCTAGATATTTGGCTAGTTTTACAATAGGCTACATAAAAAGCACTAGTAAAGTCAGTACAAAGTAAAATTTCATACAGACAATGACTAATGACTTGTTTATACTGCTCTATATAATATACACTGAAAGTACAATATTTATATTCCAATCAATTTATTTTAGAATGATATGGTAAAAATGAGAACATAAGCAATTTTTCAGTAATAGTGAGCTGTGACACATTTATATTTTTATGTCTGATTTTGTTAGCAAGTAGTTTTTAAGTGAGGTGAAACTTGGGGGTAAGCAAGACAAAAATCAGACTTCTGAGAGGGGTATAGTAGTCAAAAAGGTTGAGAGCCACTGTCCTAGGTGACCAGATACTTGGCGCTGATCCTGCAACATCTTTTAGAGTTAAAGATTATTCTGTATGTTTGTTTGTGTCTGTTAAAAATCTTTGCACATACTGAGCAATTGTGTGGTATTCTCCCTTGGAATGCAACAGAGCGCTACTAATTAAACTTAAAGTTCAAGATTTAAATACAACAGCTCTACATTTGATTTGTGTGCAATGATTTCTGTTAAGTCCAGAAAAGACAGGATTCAGCCCTGTGCTTTGGCAAAGAGCAAGGCTGATGTGAAAGAAGCAGAGTGAAATAATAATGAGGCACAATTTGTCCTAATATCTTGGTTATCTCTATGAATATAAAGTACCCATTGAAGTCAATGGGGTTTTACCAGAGTAGAAGGGACTGCCATATTTGGTCCTCGGTCAGAACAGACAAAATAGTAAGTTAAATAGAAAGATTTTTCAGGATGTTTTCCTATCAGTCTATTTCATCTTACATTTGAAATACTACTTCCCTGGTAATACAGGAGGATTCAAAAAATTGTTGCTGCTCTTTCTATGCTGGATTCTTTAATGTCTCTGTCTGTGGGGTAGATGTGCCATTTATATCATGGTCCTTATTAGGGTAGGGTTGCCAGGCATCCGGTTTTAAACCAGAATGCCTGGTCAAAAAGGGACCCTGGCAGCTCCGGTCAGCATTGCTGACAGGGCCGTTAAAAGTCTGGTCAGCAGTGCAACTCCCAGAAGCAGCGGAGTGTCCCCCCTCTGGCTCCTAGGCATAGGGGCAGCCAGGAGGCTCTGCGTGCTGCCCCCTGCCCCAAGCACTGGCTGCACAGCTCCCATTGGCCTGGAACCACGGCCAGTGGAAGCTGCAGGGGTGGTGCCTGGCCGCACCTCCGTGTGGTAGGAGCTGGATGGGGGACATGCCACTGCTTCCAGGAACCACCTGAGATAAGCACTACCCGGAGCCTGCATCCCTCACCCCCTCCCGCCCCAACACCCTGCCCCAGTCCAAAGCCCCCTCCTGCCCTCTGAACCCCTCAGCCCCAGCCTGGAGCCCCCTCCTGCATCCCAAATCCCTCAGCCCCAGCTCCACCCCAGAGCTCGCACCTCCAGCTGGAGCCCTCATCTCCAACCCGCACCTCAACCTCTGCCCCAGTCCAGAGCCCCCTCCTGCCCTCTGAACCCCTCAGCCACAGCCCAAATCCCCCTCCTGCATCCCAAATCCCTCATCCCCAGCCCCACACCAGAGTCTGCACCCCCAACTACAGCTTTCACACCCCCTGCACCCCAACCCCCTGCCTCAGTCCAGAGCCCCTTCCCATACTCCGAATCCCTCAGCTCAACCCCCCAGCCCAGAGCGCCCTCCAGCACACCAAACCCCTTATTCCAGCCCCACTCCAAAGCCCACACCCCCAGTCAGAACCATCACTCCCTCATGCATTCCAACCCACTGCTTCAGCCCAAAGCCCCAGCCCGCACACTGAACTCCTCATTTCTGGCCCCACCCCAGAGCCCGCACCCCCATCTGGAGCTCTCACCTCCTCCCGCACCCCAACCCTCTGAGCCAGCCCGGTGAAAATGAGCAAGTGAGTGGGGGGTGGGGGGCAGTGAGTGACAGAGAGGGGGGGGAATGGAGTGAGTGGGGGCAGGGTCTCAGAGAAGGGGCGGAGCCTCAGATGAGGGGTGGTGCCGGGGGCAGGGCAAGGGTGTTCAGTTTTGTGAGAGTAGAAAGTTGGCAACCCTAGATTAGGGGAGTGCAGAGTCACGCTGCTCCAGAAGGCACTCTTAGCAATTCTGGCTCCCTGAGACATCATCTTCCCGAATGGAGTTCTATTGCACTGGTAATCTCCTCACTCTGTTCAATCCATGCAGATTGCTCCTGGGGGTATGCCAGCCCCACTCTGCAGGGCACTGCAGAGGATATTGAAGTAAACATGGGGATTTAGTTAATGTGCAGTCCACTACATAAAGATGTATTTTTCAATGTCCAAAAGCATTGTTATTTTATAGATGAATAATAAACCAGCTGTGCGCTCAGACTTAAAGGACCTGAGGGGAAAAAAGGCAAGACACCTGCACAGAGGTTTTGCTTGTGTTTGTGCATACATTTACATATGCAAGTATCATAAATGTGCATGCCAGTTTGATATCTGTGCATGTTAATGGCTGCCTGGGAACTGAAGTAACCATTTATATGAGAAAATACCTGATTTACATATTCTATTGCGGTAATTGCACACAAAAACGTAGGTGTACAAGTGGGCCTCTAGCTTCTTGGCTTTAAATCTTTCTTCATTTGGTAATACTTTAATGCATTACACGATATCTTGAAAATTCACACTGCTACTCCTTTGTCATCTCAATTGTTGGTGATTCCACCCATCCTTTGATGGATGACTGCTGTGTGGGACAAGTACTGAACCATGTCTCCTGAATTGCAGATTCTTGGAAAAGGACTGGATTTCAATCTGGCTACAGAAGAAGTGGGCACAGTACAGGAGAAAATGAACTGTGATTCAAGGAAATCACAGTGGAGGGTGACTGAGCAGATTATTACATGTATAAAAGGCACAAGTGCCTTACACAGGGTGGCACACTGACAATCCTAATCAAGCTCTGAGAGCAATTAGTAACAGCTCAGACTTGGAAGATCTTTTATTTTTATAAAAGAATGTGTTGTATTGAAAACTGTGTTAAAATTATAAACCATCAGTCAGGATCAAAGCCAGCAGCTGATCGAGTCTCCAGGCAATCTAACAAGTGCAGCTGGCCGTAGTAGGCTGCTTGATTGGCTACACCATCTGAAGCCCAGCAGCAGCAGTAGTTTGGTGGCTACTCAAAGCATTTGCCCATGGTTGTGATAGTTCCTTTGGCTGCTTATTGCCAGCTTTGCCCCTGCCTTGTTCCGCTCCTGATGCTGCCTTGCCTCACCCCACCCCAGGTAGACCAGCTCTGACCGTTGGCTCCAATTCCTCACTCCAGTTCTGACCCTTGGCTCTGGCATCTGACATCTAGCCTCGACTCAGACGCTCCTGCTCCACCCTCTGGCCTCACTCCTGCTCCCACCACTGGGCATGACTGCCCACGTCCCAGTCTCTGACAATATCACATTAAATAGGAAGGGGGTTCTAGGTCAGCCGGCTTTGAACGAAGTGTGATCTTGGGCCCTTTTTCTAACTTCGGTGTGTTTAGATGCTGCCACCATAATAAAGAACAAACAAATGTAACAATCCTTCCATTGCTCTTCATGCTAGTAATATGGCTACCAACTTGAAAAAAACCCACATGTATATTACATACTCTGCAGAATAAAGTTTGCCGTGCATGTATTGTAATAATAAAAATGAGATGGTAAAGGCACATGAAGTAGACTATTTGGACTTATTGCTTAAACAAGGCATCTTTTATGTGGTTAACTTGCCAGATAAAATTCTATTTCTTAACCAGTGATTCTCACACTGTTAAACACTAGATGCCCATCTCTGAAAAATGAGAAAGTAAATCTTTGTTTTGCACATGCTCTCCAAATCACAGTTTGAAAGCTGGAAAAAACAAAACCCCTGGAGAGCAAGACCATATCTGAGGATGTTATAGAACGAAGGGAAGATTCAGCCCCCAGTTAATATTTAACAAGCCATATTCTGTATTGTTTAAGCTAACACTCTTTCCATCTTCATGAACAGTCAATATATTCAAGCAATTTTTATGGGGTCATCAGAAGCTTCTCAAACTCTCATATTGATTTATGTACCTACTTTTTCATCAGGATACAGTCCTTTGAAAACAAAGGTAATATACCATCTCAGGTTATAAATCTTGTTAAACTTCATTCAGGGATTCAGAAATACTCTGATTTTTCATTATGTTAACCTATACTTAACATCTGATACTGATGTGTACACTCAGATCACTTTAACTCCCACTAAAAGACTATTCTTTTCTGTAGAGCTTTTATAAATGTTTGAGGCTTAAGCTTCTAATCTTCACATTGAAGTTACACCACTGTATCTTTAGCACATAACTTCAGCAAAGTTACCCTGAATTTACACCAGGGTAACAGAGCAGAATGTAGCAGACAGGTTTGTGAAGCTACACAATTGCTACCTGCTGGTTTTTTGTTTTTTTTTAATATTATATATATATATATATTTTTTTTTTTATATATATATCTGCCACAGAAACCAATGAGTGTTGCATTCATATAACAACTGTGGGATCGGGCTTATAGTTAATAAAGGGAGTTTATATACATTTCACCTGTCTGGAAGCATTATTTTTGTGCCTGATTTATATTTTTTTTCCTCTGCAACTCGATACAAATTTGCTTAGGTAGCAATATTATTCTTATTTTATTCCTGTTAGTGGTCCCCAATCAGGGTCAGAACACCATTGTGTCTAATGTTGTACAGAATGAGTAAAAATAAAGTCTCAGGCCAGAAAACTTCACATGGATTTATTTCTTCAGACGAGATTCACATTCCGAACATACTAAATAGTATGAAAAATTTTAAAGCATCAGTGGAAAAAATATGCTTGTTTGAAAATGATGTGTTCAGCTCAGAAATTTAGTTTTAGTGCTTTCATTGTAACTTGGCTAAAAAGATACCGACTTCTTGATTTTTTTTCATATAAACTTATTAGACAGTAAATTTATACTCTACCTTTTTTGATTCCATAGCCATTTAAAACCTAACAATGCTATAAATTACAGACTGGGTAGCAAATCCAAAAGTTTTTTTTTTCCTCTCTAATACTTGCCATGTTAAGTTACAGAATGTGTGGAATGTTATAATGCCACTCATCTCTGCTTTCTACAGAGCTACATGCCATTGGAGCATAGATTATTTTGATAGATTTTTTTCTGTTATTGTGTATATCTGGGGTGATGTGACAATATGATGCTGCACGCTAACTCAAAATGTGAAACATCAGGAAAAAAAATAAGCAGTCAGCTGTCCTTGTTAGTTCCAGTTTCAAGGCTAAATTAATGCAGCAACTGGCACAAGTAAAGGATGATTGACCTAGTTATAATTAATTCTAGAGATGGTTAAAAAATGTACTCTTTTCCATTTCAGGGACATGATTCCTATTTTCAAGTAGACTCTAGACAAGGGTTATTTCCTTATAGGTGGATTTAGATAGACTTACTCACATTTAAACAGATGGTTGAAAATTTTCAGACAGAAGGTTTTGCTGTCAGAAAATACCATTTTTTCAAAATTGAAACTTTCTAATGGAATGTGTTGATTCCGACAAAATTTCGTTTAAAAGAAATCCAAACAAGGCATTTTGTTAAGATTGAAACAGAACAGAGAATTTCAATCTTTTGTTTTGTAATGACTTTGTTTTAGAAATTTATTTTATAATGTTATAACAAAGTAAAATGAAAAGTCAAAATCTAAATGAAACATTTGATTTTATCCAACTGAAATGTTTGACCCAAAACATTTTTCCCCCCAAAATTGCATTTCGCAGGAAATTTTAAATTGTTTTCATTACAGCTTAGAACTAAAACAAATTTCAAAATTGCAAAGTGTCTTACCACAAGGTCTCTGATGTAAATGTGGTAACAACTGTCAAAAGCCTCATCCTTACTGGATACTTGTAGGGATTATAGCACCAGTTCAGGCACCTGAAATTTCTTCTATACCTAATGTTTCCATGCAAAGTGCTAATCATAAGGTACAAGCTTTTTATGTCCTGGTACAACTGTAATTCTGAGCAAGGCTGAACTGTTGCCGTGCTAAATGTAGATGGGAGGTACAGTTAAACGGGCTCAATTGGTCTTTCAAGCACAATCTCATAATCCTGTGAGACACTCAGCACTCTCCACTGCCACTGGCTTCAGTGTTGTGACTCAACACTTCACAGGGTCATTCCTCTCTACACAAACAGGGGAGGTGTTTCCCCCCCCCCCCCACTCTTCTAGTATTATATATTTAATGACTCCATTAACAGAGAGTTTTCAGCTGTAAGTAAGTTTAACAGTATGGAAACATTTGGGGACGTTCTAACCCAGAACTGAGAGCACTGGAGAGTTCTAACAGCCCTACAAAGATGTTCAAATAATGACTAATGACAGACTCTCTACCCAGCATTTCTAAAAGAAAATTTAAATCCCTGCTACTTCCATTAAAATAAGGGGTGGGAGTGGGCCAATCTATTACAATGGACTGTTGTGTGTGATGAGGGTACACCAGGGTAGGAAGCAGTCAAACAATGGGAATCAGCAGCAATTTAAAAGCTCCACAGAAGCCCTTGGATGTTAAAGCTCTGCAGGATGGATCCTATGGGCTGCTGTGATTTAGGTATTTACTTTTATACATGTTATAACACATCCAAATCAAGAGAACTCAAAAAAAATGTTTAGAAGAGTTTTTAAACTTATTTTTATGAGAAGTAATTATTTTTCAACACCCAAAATGTACTAGGTCCCTCACAAAACAAGTAAAGACACAGACCCAATCCCAAAGAGCAAACAATAAAGATTTGAGACAACACAGCAAGTGAAGGCCATAACCATCCCCTCTGTTGGATCTTTACGTGAAACTTCTGTTGCCTCTTCAGATGGAACAACATTCAGTTCAGTTTTATTTTACCGGGAAAGTATACTTTTTGAACAAACAGTGTTTGCCCCTAGGTGTTGGGAGAACACTACTAATGGGAGATTTAGAGCATTTGAAAACACTATTCTCATTGGGCTTGTCCATAACTAGAGCAGAAAGAGTGGGTCCACTCAGCCTGAAAAATTCCAGAAACAAAGCTGCACTAAACATACTAGTGTAAAAGTCTCAACCCATAGACCCTGCAGTTGTGTTTAATGGAGGTTCTTTGTATTTAGTGCTGTATTCCAGAGGAAAGGGAGGGGAAGCCATAAGACCATTACCCAAAGCTTGTGGGGATTTCCAAAGTGGAGAGGGGTCAGGTTTTATGAATTCTAAGGAGTTTCATATTGGATGACTTACCTTTCAAAATATGTAACATCATTTATTTTTAAATATACGTAGTGAAGTAGAAAAATCACTACATCCAAGCCAGCCCACATATCATGCATCCTATAGTATTAATGGAATTCACTGAACTTAGTGAGCCATTGAGATTTTTGAAAAATCATTGTCAAGAAAAGCACCAGTAGAGGGGAACAAAATGCTGTACTGATGTTCAAAGTAAAGTGAAAAAGGTGATATTGATAGTCACCTTCCCACCAGTTTAATTTCTCTCTCTACTAAACTCTTCAAACAAACATTAAGAGAAAAAATTAAAAATATATAGGGGGAAAAACAGACCATACAAGATTGATGATGAGGATTCAACAAGAATACAACACTAACACTTTGAGAGTTCAGAGAAATCACAAAAATGCTGAAGGGGCTGACTTAAGAAAGATTAAAAGAACTAAAGAGAGCTAAGAGACCATTACATTTTGGGGACATAGTCTACAGATATTGTAAAAGCTATGAATGCCCAGGGTGAAATCTTGGCCCCATTAAAGAAAATGGAAGTTTTACACTGGACTTCATTGGAGCCTGAAGCCTTGATTTTAACCCCAAGAAAGTAGAGGATTTTGTGATGTGGTACAAGTAGGAATAAAAGAAGGAAATTTTAAAAGGTGATATTTGTACTGAATGGGAGAAAAGTCTTGTAGTAAGATTTTTGAGGCTATGGAAAAGCATAGGTAGGTTCCCTGACTTTTGGGTCTCTAAAAGCTTGACGTATAGAACACTAAAAGATATGCAAGATAGAGAAAAATCCTGCACGGGCAAAGAGACAAAATGGATGATGTGCTTAGTCATTTCCATCTCACTTGTTTGAGCTTTTAGAGTTTTCTCTGGCATCAATTGTTAGAGTATTGCTTTCCACTTTAAGAGTTGCTTTAAGAGTAAGTGTGGTGAATTGTTTCTTTGTAAGTCAGGCACTCCCAGCTTTTCTGCTGCTTTTCAACCCAGGCACTTTCATAGAATCATAGAATATCAGAGTTGGAAGGGACCTCAAGAGGTCATCTAGTCCAACCCCCTGCTCAAAGCAGGACCAATTCCGAGCTAAATCATCCCAGCCAGGGCTTTGTCAAGCCGGGCCTTAAAAACCTCCAAGGAAGGAGACTCCACCACCTCCCTAGGTAACGCATTCCAGTGTTTCACCACCCTCCTAGTGAAATAGTTTTTCCTGATATCCAACCTGGACCTCCCCCACTGCAACTTGAGACCATTGCTCCTTGTTCTGTCATCTGCCACCACTGAGAACAGCCGAGCTCCATCCTCTTTGGAACCCCCCTTCAGGTAGTTGAAGGCTGCTATCAAATCCCCCCTCATTCTTCTCTTCTGGAGACTAAACAATCCCAGTTCTCTCAGCCTCTCCTCATAAGTCATGTGCTCCAGACCCCTAATCATTTTTGTTGCTCTCCGCTGGACTCTTTCCAATTTTTCCACATCCTTCTTGTAGTGTGGGGCCCAAAACTGGACACAGTATTCCAGATGAGGCCTCACCAATGTCGAATAAAGGGGAACGATCACGTTCCTCGATCTGCTGGCAATGCCCCTACTTATACAGCCCAAAATGCCGTTAGCCTTCTTGGCAACAAGAGCACACTGTTGACTCATATCCAGCTTCTCATCCACTGTGACCCCTAGGTCTTTTTCAGCAGAACTGCTACCTAGCCATTCGGTCCCTAGTCTGTAGCAGTGCATGGGATTCTTCCGTCCTAAGTGCAGGACTCTGCACTTGTCCTTGTTGAACCTCATCAGGTTTTTTTCAGTACCTCATTGTTCAAGTTCTGAACTTCTACTAAGATGACTGATAATTGAATTATAATGTGGAAAAATGCTCATTATGAGACCAACTAGGGAACATATTTTCATCAATAACCTCTCAACTTGCAGGTATGATTTATGCATATATACTTTTGTGGGTGCAAGCTAGATAATTACGTGCCAGATATCCAATTTGGGGATCTAAATGTGGATTTTCAGCATGCAACATTTAGGGACTCAACTAAAGTTAACTGAAAACATGACCCCATCTTGAAACCACTTAAATTTTTATTTGGGACCTCTATCATCTTTGAACTCAAGTATGAAAATATAATGTATTAGCCCAGGGGTGGCCAATCTGAGCCTGAGAAAGACGGGATTTACCAATCTACATTGCCCAAGAGCCACAGTAATACATCAGCAGTCCCCCCCCCCCTCCATCAGCTCTCCCCCCCAGCCTCCTGCCCACTGGCAGCCCGGCCGATCAGTGCCTCCCGATCAGCTGTTTTGTGGCATGCAGGAGGCTCGCGGGGGAGGAGGGTGGAGAGGCAGGAGCGAGGGCACTGCAGGCTTGGGGGGGAGAAAGGGGAGGGCAGAGCCAGGGGTTGAGCAGTGAGCACCCCCCAGCATGTTGGAAAGTTGGCACCTATAGCTCCAGCCCCGGAGTCGGTGCCTATACAAGGAGCCGCATATTAACTTCTGAAGAGCCACATGCGGCTCCAGAGCCACAGGTTGGCCACCCCTGTATTAGCCAATTACCTTTGCTGAACTTAAATTAATAGAGTACCAAATGGGCCTTTGTTCGAGTCCATATGGGTTCTCAGCATAAAATAAGTTAGGGAAGAAGGAAGAAGGGGTTTGAAGAACTCATTGAGCATCTGGGGGAAAGGAGCAGGAGGATTATTGTAAAAGCCTCAACTTCTTCAATGGAAATTAGTGATTAGTAATTTTCCCTGAAGATGATATGAAGCTGCAAACTGAAATAGTGTGCTTAGAACAAATTTTAGTTAGTGGTTTAACATAGTTTACGTGTTAACCCTTAGACTGCAAGCACTTTCTAGACTACAAACCAAATAAATACTTAAGCAGAAAGCATGTAAAATGATCTCTTTTAAGGTCTTTTTCAATCTTCATTACTTTGTTTTCATTGCTTTGGGGAAGTAAACACCCACATAGGTACAAATATCAAATATTTAGGGAGTAAGCTGTCTGCTGCTCTATCACTGCATACTATGTAACAATTTGAAGTCTGCCAAGGAAAGTAGCAGCACTCTGGAACAAGTCTTGAAATGTGTAGCAGCAAAGAATTTCTTGAGGAGCACCAATTTTGAGCCAAAAGCAAGCAGTGCATTACAAAGGTGATAATAGGAACAACAAAAGGAGAAGATCCAAGTTTTAGAAATGGATAAATTATTTAATGTGTTTTTAAGCTATTCTGTGCACTATGTGGAGTTTCCTTTCAGTAGAAGCATCTCATCCACTTTTCTGTCTTTCTAAACCTTTTTCTCTTTTTAGATATTTATCTTCCTATTGTAACCCCACTTTCATTCTGGCCCTTTGAGCGTAGGCAGCAAAAAGTTCTTATTGTTACAGACAATGATGGATTTAAGACAGATCCCTGTACACTGGGATCCAAGCCCAATGCTTCAAATATGCTTCAAAACTGAACTTTCTGCATCAGAAGGGGTTTGGTACATGGCTCTGCCTAAAGGATGTATGGAAGAAATCCCCCCAACCTTCTGTTTGCGGGATTGACGCTAAGAGGTGATAGCTAGGAGGAAAAAGTAAGCAGCTTTTCATACATGGCAAAGCAATCCTCACCTGGGTTGAAAAGTCATTAAGCATGAAATCAAAAGGGCGAGGTGCCTGAACACTACTGAAAATCCTATTAGGGAACTATATGCATCTGTAATTGCTTAAGTGCCTTTTAAAACATCTGCCCTCAGATACTACAGGGATGGGAGCTAGATATTTAACATGATCTAGTTATGTACTTATAAGCTTTTCACAGTATTTTGTGTTTTTTTCCCCTGTTTTACATGGGCTAATTAAGTACCCAGCAGCTGATTGTGTTCCTCCTAAATAGACACATCTATGAAAACAGAAAACAATACACTCTTGTGCAACTAATGTTCTAACTTGCCTTTGTGCTCAAATTAATTAGTCTGGTGACAAAGCTGTGAAGATGGGGAGAGGGAAGCATTTTAGAAGTTAGTGAAACTGGGGGAAGTTTTTATTTCTAGTTCCTTGGAATTTTCTGTTTAAGTTCCTGATGCAGCATCATTTAAATGCATGTCTGTGTTTTAATTTCAAACAGCTAGTTTATTTAGGTGTTTAAATATATTTTACCAAATGAAAGACACATTAGGAGAACAACCTTGACTTCAAGCTATGCATGCATGATACATATTTACAATCCATTTTCTTCACAATAAACTTGAACTATTATTCAAAAAAGTAGGGCAAGACATATTGGATCATATTCATCCCTGGCACAAGGTCAGTAGGCTTGCACCAGGGATGAATTTCTGTCATTGTGCGGACATCAGCTGTGACACAAGAAAATATCAGGAACACTGCTGAAGTGATGGGACACAAAATAAAGAAAGGCAATGATCTGATCGTTTGAAGCATGAGATTTTTGGAAAGGAAGATTAAGGGGATAGCAACTAATCATGTAATATAATTTTCCCGAAAGGAACATGAACTAGGAACTTAAAATTGGCTTAAAGTAATTGTGTGAGCATTGATTTAGCAATTCTTTCCTCCTTCAACAATATTAAGAGCAAACACTTGGATTTTTGAAGTAAGTATACAATTGCAGGAAATAGAGGGTGGTTTCAAGATTTAGTTCAAGGTTGAGAGATTTTCAGAGTCACCTAATGGATTTCAACACTCAATTAATGCGAATTACAGTTAACAGGAATTGGGCATTCAGACCTTTTAGGCAACTTCAAAAAAAAAAAATACACACAACTGAGCCTAAGAATAACGGAGACTATTATAAATAGTGAAATTCCTGGAGAGACCAGTAAGGTTGTAAAAGAGTAATCAGTGGAGTTACAAAAGGAACAATTCTGCTCAACATGTGTACACCTAGCTAATACCAGGATGAGTGGGCTCCCTGATCACATTAAAATGGTAATGCAGGAGTGGACTGAGGATGTATAGTGTATTTCCATATGCATCTCTTTCTCACCTTCCAGTATAAATACTATACACTTCGAAGCACTGGCACATTTTAAAGAATTATATTACCCTGAACAAATTAAGCCTCAGTGTACCTACTCTACTCAACACATTTTTTCCCCTTGTTTTCAGAAGTGGCCTGGTGCAAGATGGGGCTCATTACAGTTTGTACTATGGCAAGCCAATAAAAAGTAGCAGATGGCACATTAGAAACTGGTAATTAGGTTGGTATCCAAAGTACATAAAGCTACAACTCCCATTTTGATCTGCTCATCAATCAGGTGCTGAGGCACTGAAAGCAAGAAAAGGATTTAAACACAAAAAATCCCTCATCGACACAAAAGACTTTATGCACTGAAATGTGCACTGAGATATTTAATGTCATAGCATGCATATTACTGTGTTACATGCAGTGAAATCCATGTAGAAAGAAAATAATTCGCTAGAATTAGGTCAACCTTATGAAAGGTCCTACTACTAATTTAAATTCTATAACCCTTGACATGGTTATAACATGTAAACAAGACTTAACTGAGTTCCTTTATCTCAGCTAAAGGCCTTGAGTTTTAAGCCAGTAACTGAGACAACATATACTACAAACTGTGTTGCAACTGTGTCAGCAGATAACAGTGGAAATTGGTTCCCTTACTCCCATAGTTGTATATATAGGGCTTACCATCTGTCCATCACAAGAAGCTATGTAGGTATTCAGAGACCTCTGCAAATTGGAAATTCCAGCTTCTTGACAATGTATCTATAAAGGAGTTGCACACCCAGGTCGATACTAACTGTTGCTGCACTTAAGACTCCTGGTTCTGGGCTCTGGAAAATATACAGTCTAGTGCTGAATTATTTTTCCCAGAGAATATTGAAAAGGCTGCAGTTGGGATTGAATGTCCCCATCCATATTGGCCTATTCCTTCCACCTCTGCTCACCCAGTCTCCACTCCTACCCTTCACAGACCTTGGACCTATAATGTGCATTGTTGGAGTCCAGCAGGAGGGAAGAATGGTTATCACACAGGGTCATCCATGCACAGAGGGGACCCTTCATGTGCAGATCTAGAAGAAGATCTGCAGCAATGTGTGGCAAGGGGAGGTTGGACTAGATCAGTGGTCCCCAACCTTTTTCGTCTGGATGACGCTGCTTGTCAGCGGCATTTTGGCGGATGCTCGTCCGCTGGCCAGTACGCGGGCCCATTTAGATGCCCCGGCGGGCGCCATTGTGCCCACGGGCACCGCATTGGGGACCCCTGGACTAGATGATCTCCTGAGGTCTCTTCCAACCTTAATCTTCTATGATTCTAAGAGGCAGTGGAAAATGTAGCAAAATAGCTGCTGATGAAGTACAAAAATTTTAATTGAAGAGACTGTTGTGCTATTCAGAACTGACTTAACTCTTCTAATCTCCACAGTTGGGGGTTCCAAGGATGGTAACAATGACCTTGGGCAAACAATGACCTTGGCAGAATTACAGGGTCTGTTTTACATTAGGAGAAAGTGTCCATGCAAAAATCTCACCATTTTGCAATTCACTGACCTTTTACATTGTGGCAGACTATTACAATACCAGATGTAGGGTTGGATCCTATGAGGCACTGAGCACCCTGCAGCACACACTTGATTTTCAGGATTAAGCCCATAATTCCTTATTCCAAACAATGAAAATCAAAATTAATTCCATGATTCTGATGCTGTACTATTGAACAACATGACTGAGTTATCACTTGGTAAGTTATCTACCTCCATAGTAGTATTCTATATTTTGTATAACGGTGTTCTCACAGCAATCGTTTGCTCACTCTCTTTGTACTTAAACACTCTAGTTTCCTGGAATAACTCCAGTTTATATATGTATTATCTTTATTAATCACAGAAGAACCTAGTAGAACTGTGGTAGAACCAAATGCAATATCTTAACAGATAGACAGGTGTGATCTTAAACAGTTTGAAAAATGCATTTTTCAGCTAAAAATCTAAAATTACACAGCCACCTGATTTGTTTAAACAATATATCTTGAAAATTGCCACACACTGATGTTACCAGCCATGTAGCTAATATAAGAAATGTGTTTAACTGCTAAGGACAATGCAATACCTTGCTGCAATACCTTTATGGACTATTTAGAAAGAACCTCTAAGAAAAGGCAGTTCAGCCCTAACACTGTAGAATAAGGGCCAGAACCATAGATAGTATTTGTCAATATAGATTCATTGAGGATTAGTCTTTAGTTAGGATTGCCAACTTTCTACTTACACAAAACTGAACACCCTAGCCCTGCCCCTTCCCCAAGACCCTACCCCCCACTAACTACATTCCCCTCCCTCAGTGGCTCACTCTTCCCCAACCTCACTGACTTTCACTGGGCTGGGGCAGGGGATTGGGGTGTGGGAGAGGGTGAGGGCTCTAACTGGGGATGTGGGCTCTGGAGTGGGGCCAGAAATGAGTGGTTCAGGGTGTGGGAGGGGTCTCCTGGCTGGGGCAAGGGGTTGGGATGTGTGAGGGGGTGCTGGCTCTGGGCTGCGGGCTCTGGGGTGGGGCAGGGGATGAGGGGTTTTGGGGTGCAGGAGGGGGCTCCAGGTTGTGGGGATGGGGCCGAGGGATTCAGAGTGTGGAAGGGGGCTGCGGGTTGCGGCAGGGGGTTGTGGTGCAGGGAGGTGAGGGCTCCGGGTGGGGGTGCAGGCTCTGGGGTGGGGCCAGGCATGAGAGGTTTGGGGTGCAGGAGGGGGCATGGGGTTACCTCGGGCGGCTCCCGGTCAGCGGCGCAGTGGGGCTAAGGCAGGCTAGTCCCTACCTGTCCTGGCTCCGTGCTTTGCCCCAGAATCGGCCGGCAGGTCTGGCTCCTAGGCAGGGGGCCCAGGAGGCTCTGCTTGCTGCTCTTGCTCACATGCACCACCCCCGCTGCTCCCATTGGCCACGGGCCAATGGGAATGTGGAGCTGGTGCTTGGGGCAGGGTAGTGCATAGAGCTACTTGCGCCCTCTTCTCCTCCCCCGCCCCTGCCTAGGAGCCGGACCTGCTGGCCACTTCCAGGGTAAAGTGCGGAGCCAGGACAGGTAGGGACTAGCCTACCTTAGCCTGGCAGCACCGCTGACCAGATTTTTAACGGCCTGGTCGACGGTGCTGACCGGAGCCGCCAGGTTCCCTTTTCAACCGGGCGTTCTGGTCGAAAACTGAATGCCTGGCAACCCTACTTTAGATATCTTGTTCTGGATGAACAGGAATGCAGCTTCAGAAGTAGCTAGTAGTTACTCTAGTACAAGCTATTAACTAAGGAACTTCTACAATAAAACCAAGGAACTTCTACAATGTGCTACTCCAAGTAGGCTGCAGGTGCCAATACACTAAACTATGTATCCCACTAGCCAAGTCTGGTTTATCAATTAGTATAGACAGGCTACTTTACAACATGATAGATTCTCTACTGATTTATACCCAACTCAGTCCCACTGAAATCAATGCTCCATCCATAATCTAATTACTCCAAATCCTTCTTGTAATCTTCCTCTGGAAGTCCCAGACTCCTCCCAGGTGCACACATCTCTCTTTCCGTGTGAGTGATCCCAACCCTCCCTTCTACCCATTGGAGCCTCAATCTTCCACCCTTGTATTTACACAAAGGAGCCGAGTACAACATGGCTCTCAATCCTTTGGGTCAGAGTCTAGACCAGGCCAAATCCCTTCTTTGAAGAACCATCTAAGTTGTTCAAAACACGATTACAAGAAAAAACTAAAGAATCACTATCATTTTTACATTTATTATTTTATAGCATTTTGAATACTATGAATAGGTAGAAACTGAAGCATTTATGTTTCATTTATTGAACACTGGTGAATTTTTGATATAATGATGGCACAAACATTAATGAAACATGTGGGCCGCAAGGATACTTGCATGCTTATTCACTGGTTGTAACAAAATAGAAGCGGTTCTCAGATTTCATAATTACAGCAGACAGTAGTTAAAATAAGCATCCAGAAGAGCAAAAACAAAACACCCAGCCTCTATCCATTTTAGGAGAAAAAATAGTGTCGTTAAGAAATGATCCGGCATTATACAAATGTAAGAATGAGAGGAAAATGTTTCCTCTTGCTTTTTCAATCGTTGCTCAAACAATTTTGTCAGCATTTCTTACCTCATCAATCACATCCATGTCATTTAACAATCCTTCCTTTTTGGCCCCAGTGCATATAGCATAAGATAGGAGCAAAGAGGAATGTGTCTGACAATTTACAGTCTCTCTTTCTGCACTTTTCATTTTCCTAATAGCTGTCTCTGTAAAGTCCCTATTTTCCTTCCCTTCTATCATTAGCATGTAGTGTCTTGTCTGTAAATCCCTGCTTATGCTTAGCTGTATTGCATGTGATTCATCACTTCTATATTACTTGTGCAATTGATTAATTAAAACTGAACGTGAAAGCATATAATCATGGTTAATTATTCTATTCATTAAGGGAGCCATAGTGATCCACAGAGACATTGGGAATTAGGACATCTCACCACACTTGAGATAATGACACGAGACAACAGCACTGCACTTGTGGAATGCAGTACAGTCCAGTTGTATGTGCAGGAAGAAAGCAGGGCAGGGGGAGGGAGCCACACAAGTCATTATCCATTGGAAAAAATATTCTATCCAGTATGGCAATGAAAAAACTACTGAAAGAACAGTAGTAGTTTATATTGATTTTACCCACCTATTACTTGAAGGCAGAAAAAACCTCTTACTCCAAAAGCTAAAATTCTGTAGGTCTTACCTGAGAAGGGGCCTAAACTATAAAACATTAGTTACATTGGTAAACACTTATATGAGTAGTCCCACTGACAGAAGAAACCTTCTTAAAGGTAACTGGACTTCTCAGATGACAAAGTGCTCAACTTGTGCATTATAGCCCAGGAGTATAGCTTACCATACATTTTGAGCAAGATCTTCAGCTGCTGTAAACTGGCACAGCTCTATTGATTTCAATGGAAATACTCCAGTTTACAACAGCTGAGCACCTCATCTACATTTTATTAGATATTGTAAGTTGTTCCACATGTAGGGTTACCATATTTCAACAAGCAAAAAAGAGGACGGGAGGAGCCCCGCCCTAGCCCCGCCCCTGCCCCTCCCACTTCCCGCCCCCCCAGAACCCCCAACCCTCCCCCCGTTCCTTGTCCCCTGACTGCCCCCTCCTGGGACCCCTGCCCCTAACTGCCCCCCGGGACTCCACTCCCTATCTAAGCCTCCTTGCCTCTTGTCCCCTGACTGCCCCAACCCTTATCCACACCCCCACCCCCAGACAGACCCCTGGGACTCCCACGCCCCATCCAACCACTCCCCACCCCCTGACAGCCCCCCCCAGAACTCCCAACCCATCTAAACCCCTCTGCTCCCTGTCCCCTGACTGCTCCGATCCCTCTCCACACTCCTGCCCCCTGACAGCTCCCCCCCAGAACTCCCAGCCCCCTACCCCCCGCTCCTTGTCCCCTGACTGCCCCCTCCTGGGACCCCTGCTCCTAACTGCCCTCCAGAACCCCACCCCCTACCTAAGACTCCCTGTTCCTTGTCCCCTAACTGCCCCCTCCTAAGACCCCCCCCAACTGCCCCCCAGGACCCTACCCCCTACCTGTACCCTGACTACCCAAAACTTTCTCCACTCCCCTCCAAAAGCCCCCCCCCGTTTCTTGACTGCCCCCTCCAGAACCTCCCTGTCCCTTCTCCTGCCCCCCCTTACCCTGCTGCTCAGAACAGGGTGTTGGGCTCTGTGCCAGCCGGACACATGGCTGAGCTCCCCTGCACAACACAAAACCCGGTCCCTGGCCCTGCACAGGGCTGCCGGAGCGGGCTGCAGGAGGAGGAGCTGCCGGCCGGCTCAGAATGCAGGGAGGGGGGGGTGGGAGGAGGAAGCTGCTCCGGAGTCCAGCCCGGGACTTTCCTGCAGCCCTCCCAGCCGCTCGCTCTGCCGGGGGAGGGGGAAATCCCGGACATTGTGAGTGCTTTACAAATTCCCCCCGGACGCTATTTTTAGCACACAAAAGGAGGACATGTCCGGGTAAATCCGGACGAATGGTAACCCTATCCACATGTGTGTCAATAAGAACATATGTTCTGGTCCTGGACAACTATTGTGCATAATTAGTGCCATGGATCCTTTCAAAAATGGTTAATTTTTGCACTTAATTCATGGCAAACAACCTTTACATGTCCCTTACTTTCAACCAAGGATATTAAAAAAAAAGCACATGCAAATTAAAATAGGCAAAAAAAAAACACATAAATCAGAAGCAAAAAAGTCTATATGTTATACATGTGTGTCTTTGACCATAAATGTGTTGTATATTTCTAATGTGCATCAAAAATTAAGACTTACTAAACATGGATCTGCTGTTAGAATCTTTTCATCTACATAAACAAAATTTCTACAACAAATTGTCCTTACGTAAATATAATCATCATATGAACGGTATTATATAAGTACTTTTACTGTAGCCAATAAATGTGAAGTTACTTTTAACTGGAAAAATATATGACTGTTTACTAATGTTTATTAATAAAATATTCATCAGTCATAAAATATTAATAATCCATAAATGATCACTGAAGTCTGTATCCTGCAATTGACTCCGTGCAAGTGGACCCCATGTCCCTATGCAATGGGGCACTCTGTGGGGTCTGTCTTTGCACAAGAAGTTGTAGAATCACGGGCTAATATGCTGAAAAGAAGCTGAAAAAGTTATCCTGACCATTTGCAAGCAAATTCAAGTACCATGAAATTTATAAGTGAATTTATTTTAATGGGTGACCAGGGAGATAGTAGCAAAACAGAATAAGAGAATAATATAGAACCAATAAAGAGTAAGCCATTAAATGTAATGTTAACATTAGATGCTACAGTAGAGAGTAATACACCCAGTTAGTGCGACACAAGAATATCTTCACACAAGATATTGTTAATATTTTGAGAGATTAGAAATCAGTTTTTAAAATCCATTCAGATTCTTACTGACCAAACCCAGCATGTGTATTGTATACAAATTAATGTATAATATAACTGGAAAAAGGCAAATATAGTGACCATCTTTAAAAAAGGGAAGGAGAACTCGGGAAACTACAGATCGGTCAGCCTCACCTCAGTCCCTGGAAAAATCATGGAGCAGGTCCTCAAGGAAACCATTTTGAAGCACTTGGAGGAGAGGAAGGTGATCAGGTCAACATGGATTCACCAAGGGCAAGTCATGCCTGACTAAACTGACTGCCTTCTATGATGAGATACCTGGCTCTGTGGATATTGGGAAAGTGGTGGACGTGATATATCTTGACTTTACCAAAGCTCTTGATACGGTCTCCCATAGTATTCTTGCCAGCAAGTTAAAAAAAGTATGGATTGGATGAATGGACTACAAGGTGGATAGAAAGCTGGCTAGATTGTCGTCTCAACGGGTTGTGATCAATGGCTCGATGTCTAGTTGGCAGCCAGTATCAAACGGAGTGCCCCAGGGGTTGGTCCTGGGGCCAGTTTTGTTCAACATCTTTATTAATGATCTGGATGATGGGATAGATTGCACCCTCAGCAAGTTTGCAGATGACACTAAGCTGTGGGGAGAGATAGATATGCTGGAGGGTAGGGCTAGGGTCCAGAGTGACCTAGACAAATTGGATGATTGGGCCAAAAGAAATCTGATGAGGTTCAACAAGGACAAGTGCAGAGTCCTGCACTTAGGATGGAAGAATCCCATGCAGAAAAGGACCTGTGGATTACAGTGGATGAGAAGCTAGATGTGAGTCAGCAGGGTGCCCTGGTTGCCAAGAAGGCTAACAGCATATTGGGCTGCATTAGTACGAGCATTGCCAGCAGATCAAGGGAAGTGATTATTCCCCTCTATTTGGCACTGGTGAGGCCACATCTGGAGTATTGCGTCCAGTTTTGCCCCTCCCTCCCCACTACAGAAAGGATGTGGATAGATTGGACAGAGTCCAGCGGAGGGCAACAAAAGGAGCGGCTGAGGGAACTGGGCTTGTTTAGTCTGCAGAAGAGAAGAGTGAGGGAGGATTTGATAGCAGCCTTCAACTACCCAAAGGGGGGTTCCAAAGAGGATGAAGCTCAGCTGTTCTCAGTGTTTGCAGATGACACAACAAGGAGCAATAGTCTCAAGTTGCAGTGGGGGAGGTCTAGGTTGGATATTAGCAAACACTATTTCACTAGGAGGGTGGTGAAGCACTGCAATGGGTTACGTAGAGAGATGGTGGAATCTCCATCCTTAGAGATGTTTAAGGCCCGGATTGACAAAGCCTTGGCTGGGATGATTTAGCTGGTGTTGGTCCTGCTTTGAGCAGCGGGTTGGACTAGATGACCTCTTGAGGTCTCTTCCAACCCTAATCTTCTATGAACTGTTCTGTCTCTCTCCTCCATCCTAGCCTCCAGTCCCAGGCTCCCTTTCACCCCAACTTCTAGTCCCAATTTCCCTCTCTTCCCACCCCTACCAGTCTTCAGTCCCAATTACTCCCCAACAGACATCCACTGCTTTGGCACTTATCCCCTATACAGTCATCTCAAGCAGTTTCCTCCTAGGCTCAGCAAGGGGAAACAGCACAAGAGATACAGGGCCCCTGTTCTCATATAAGAGACCCCAGGCTAGAGTGTGCCCAGCATGAATCAAATATTCTAGAAATTTAACTGCTAAAATCTAACATGTCTCTGACCATGTGCATAGTGCCACTTTTCAAAGGTTTGTAGCTTGGTCAACTTTGTGCAGATTTGCACAAGGAACAGCAAGAGACACATCCCTGACAAAAAGATCATACCTCAGCCAAATTTCAAAGCACAAGGGTGTTAGAGCTTTTCAAGAGGAGATGGCAAGAATTTAACATGAGAAAAAACTGCATATTTTTCCTTGGTCTCATTCTCAGAAGAGGTGGAACCGCTTTGGCTGAATATATTTTTTTTAATTTAAATCAGAGAAAATTCAGACACCTGACATGAGAAATTTAAAACAAAATGGTTAACTTTGGAAAAGTTATAAGCAACCTAATCCAAGATTTTATAATAGGAAATGTTAGGAAACCTTAATAATAGACTCAGATCTAGTAGATATTAAATGTCTTCAGATCACAGACTACCAAGCACAGAAAATGTCTTGCATTAATGGTGGTAACAGTGTGCCTTCCAAATGCTCATAATGCTATGCAATTCAGCAAATATGTAGAGATACATTTAGGATAACAACCTTTTTCTTGGCTATGGAATAGTAAATGTATTAACTTGGGAAATGCCAAGGCAAACAAAAGCATTTATCCAAAACTCCAATCACAACCATTTTCCTACTTTAATAATTGTATCAATTATTTGATTATAGCCCCCTTTTAATATACATAAAATGTTTTTATTATCCAAGAGCCTAGCTTAATTACATCTAGGGCTTTGGCCCTACAGTTAATGCAGTATTATTTCTTGTTGTGGAAACTCTGCCAAGTGACTAAATAGACTGCTGAAGACCATTTGAGCAAGGCTTTGGGAGGGACTGGAGAGGAAGCTTTACAAATATGCAGATGAAAAAAAAAGGTTGCAGTGTTAGGGATGCAACAAACGTCAATAGCCACAGAATTCATGGCTGAGGGTGCAACATACTAAGAATAGATTGCAGGCAAAATGTCCTATCAGAAGAAGCTATTTATAAATATTACTTAAATCTCATAAGTTTATCTTAGCAGTAAATAATCTTTTCCACATGTACGACTGATCACTAACTTTGTTGGTGTCATGAGTCAGGATCCCTCCATATCCCATCCTCCTTAAGTTTCCAACATTAACTTGCAACCCAATTTCACTGAGCATTGACAATATTAATAATGATTTAATAATTTTTATAGGGAGAAATTTAACGAGGCATAATGCAAACTTCCAACTTGGAATTTGGCCAGGATAGTAGCGTTAATGTTCTAACTCTCTGAAAAAGTACCATGGGTCCTCTACTTACTACAAACTACCTACATTTTACATCTCTCCAGAAGAAGACATCAGCATTAGCATAGTGACCTTAAACACCATGCAGGGATATTAGTTCCATAATGACTTGTCTTAGGAAGATTGATACCAACCAATGTATCAACACCTATTCCTTCACCACATACATATTCTTTCACATTTAGAAGTCTCCCATTGAAGTACTGATACCAAGCTGAACACTTGCTTACCTTGTGAGACATAACAGGAGTATGATACAAAGTAGGATTGCTGAAGGAACCTTCCACATTCAAGCTGATCTCCCACCATTAGGGATTTTTCACTGACAGAAGGCATGCATTTTCTTTATTTATTTCAACTCAGGAGTTCTAGTTGTATCTGCTTGTACCAACCTGAACAAGTAGCAAAGTATTTCTTATCCCTATTTTTGTAGGTGTCCATTCGGTTTGTTCTCTATCACTAATTTCTCATTTGTAGTGATAAATAATGACAACTTGATCTCTTTGGGGAGAGAGAGGCTTGCAGACAAAACTTATGTGTAATGTTGGATTCATTGCCTTCCATGGATCCTTAGTGAAATAGTCCAGAATATGACTTTTAAGTGGGAGACTTGGAGAATGGGGGGGTAAGAAAAATCCATTTTAGAAAACCCTACATGAACAGAACATTAGAGCTTGCACTGTTAAACAGACAACTGACTGGAATGCCAAAGTTTAGTGGCATGTGCAACAGTAACTCATGTAAGTATGCACAGAGTCCATAAGTAGATGATCACATACTATTTCTCAAGTAATAACATGCCATTTTTTTACAAGCCTAGAAACATGTGTGTAACAGTACTATGCAATCTGCTGTCTATGCCAGACAAACAACCCAGGAAAAAACACATTGCACGTCAGCAGTGCTGTGTGATGAACAAAACAACACTGGGATTCTTGGAGTACAGGTTTTACCCCAAGATTTCAAATATGCCAAAATCATAACAATCTACAAGCGTAAAGGGGACAGACACAACTGTGGCAATTATGGCATTTCGTTCCTCTCCATCACTGGAAAGATCCTTGGTAAGCTGTTGCTGAAAAGGCCTCAGGTTATTGCAGATGATGTACTCCCTGCATCCCAGTGTAGTTTTCATTCATCACGCAGCACTGCTGATATGATATTTACATTGCATACTATTCTTATACTTTCAGCATTCTACAGATTAATTGAAACAAAATCAAGTAATAGTGAAAAATTGCTGACATGTATAGGCCATCTGGGTTTGCAGCTAACTTATGTTCATAGTTAACTGCCCCGTGCTCTGCATTATATCTGAGGAATGTTTTTGACTCTAAATGAAAAGAAAGTATAAAATACAGGAGGGCTGGAAAAGTTTATACATATGTATCCAACTTAGTCACAGTATTATCAAATTCTCAACTCCATTTTATCAAGAAATTCAGAACGCCCACAATGGGCTAGAACTCTGAGGGGATACATATAAGCAACTGGGGGCTTGGGAGTTCTGAGGCATTGGTTTTAGGGTGTCAGGTAGCTGGGCTGCATAGCCCCTCATCCCAAGGAAGGGTGGCAGACATGAGGTCTGCCCCTGGGCGTGCACCTTAGAGATCCAGAGCTAGGAACAGCAACCCTGCTCTGCACAGACACAGTTGGCTTAAGGGCACATGGGATCCAGTGGCTGGATTCTATCACAACAGACTGGTGTCCTTCCAGGGTGGTGAGGCATGGGAGAGGGCTGTGCCAGGTTATGACACATACCTATGTCTTAGAAGGAAAATAACTTCTTAGAATTTTTGTTATGACAGCTGTATTTTCAAAATGGCATCTAATTTTGGTCACCTAATCTCAGATATGCTGAGCACCAACAAATGCAAGGAAAGTCAATGGGAGCTTCAAGGCCAGCATTCTTAAGAGTGACTATGTTTTAGAGTGCCCAATATGAGACACGGTAAAGGGGTCTGATTTCCATAACTGTGTTTAATTCTATGAATCTCATCCTTCCACGTGTTTCTAAGAAGCTACTCCATTTCCAATGCATTGAGCATAATGTTTTAGTGGATCAAGGCCTTCACAATCTTATTGCTGTGATGTAAACTGCATAGCTTGTTTCATACTGCTGGAATCTCTCTAGGGGAAAAGGGTGGGAAGAGAGAGAAAGGAAGGAACCATACCTTGATCAGTCTAAGTGAGGAGCAAGCTTTTTGTTATCCTTCTCATTAGGAGACAGGCTCCTCAAGATTTAATAGAGAATTAAAGTTGATAAAACCCCCCACCCCCACCAGAAAAATAAACTTATGAGGTAATGACTGCTTCTTTCTTAGTTACGGCTGCCCTGATAATGAGCCGCAGCAGGAGCTCTGTCCATACAGACCATTGGAATATTTGAAGAAGAAAAAATAGCTGTTACAGACTTCTGTTGCTAGTTGATGCTGCATCCTGCATAGTTAGAAATGTTGCTGCTATAGTTCTGTGTTCCAGTCTCAAAAAAAAAAAAAAAAAAAAAAAAAATCAGAAAATAGCATCAATTGCTTTTCTAACATCTAACCAGATGCCCACACTCACCAGACCTGACATCGTTTTTCCGAACTCAATTTGCTTTTTAGGAAACTCCTCCCCCCTTATTTAAAAGTCACTGGGATTCAGCATAATTAATACCTAATTAAGAAAAGAGTCTTAGATATGCTGGATCATTGACTTAAATATTGATTTTGAGGTAGTTTCAAAGCTGCCCACCAAAGATCAGGGGCAGGGTCTGCTGCAGGCACCAGCTTAACAGGTGCTTGGGGCGGCCAAGGGAGAGGGGCGGCACCTGTGGCAATTCGGGGGTGGCAGGTCCCTCACTCCGTCTAGGAGTGAAGGACCTGCTGCTGCCGATCGCAGCTCCCCACCCCCCCCCCCAAATTGCCACCACCGATCACGGCTTTTTTTTTTTTGCTTGGGGTGGCAGAAATGCTGGAGCCGGCCCTGATCAGGGGCCCATTGTGTTAGGAGCTGTACAAACATAATGCCAGTCACAAAGACTTACAGAGACAAGATACAATGAGTATTATGAACAAGGGAGAGAACTAATTATATTGAGCTAGCACATAAGCTAATTAAAATGCTCAGCTGTTTAACACTGATTTGATAAATTCCTTTCTTTGAGGTGTTGAAGATCTATAGGGCCAGTTTGCCTCTTCCATGGCAAAAACAGGAGGGTAAGGCCAGAGAAGAAAAGAAAAAACACCTCCAGATGGTTGATGTAACAGAATTTCCTGTGAAGGATCCCTCCCCCTGTGTTGATCTACTGGCCTCTCTCTTCATTCCAACAGAAAAACCATGCAGCTGCTGTCAACATCCCCTCTTCCCCCATACACATATACCATCCTGCTTGTGCTTGTACAGTGGAACTCAAAGGGAGGACCCAAAAAAACCATTAAAGATCCAAACTGTATTAATTATCACTTGAACTTCTGCATAAAATATGGCAAGTCTGTGAGAAATGGGTTACTGCCAACAGTCCCTCTGCTCCAGCACCCCTGCTTCTTGACCACACAACACCATAATCTCACAGCTGCTGGGTTTGTCCAAGAAGGCAGGAATCCTTCCCTCCCAACTCAGAGAGCCACCGGAGTTCACTTGCTTCTGCATCCATAAGCAGAGAGGATGATCTGGCTGATTATTAGGACTTGTATCTTGTTACCTTACCAATGCGGGGAATCTACAAGGACACTCAGTTCTGGGGTTTACTCATGGGTTAATGACTTACTATGAGGAATAGAAGATGTATAGTACTCACACTACTTTTAATATAAAAACATTTTTGCTCATGGTCTCTACTAAGTTAGAACGTACTTGTGTTTTCTTTGTACCACAGCAACGTTCCTTCCCCTTTTCCCCCCATCCCCCTTGTCTTTTCTTGTTTCTTTCCCCCCTTTTTGGCATTCTTCTTTCCCTCTGACTTGAGTATCTATGGCCAGTAGGTTCTGCACCAGGTTGCTGTGACTTCATTACTTTTTTACATGGTTTGTATTTATTTCTTAAATTTAATTTTAATTGCTCTCAAGCAGCTGGATGAATGTCAATCCTCAGCTAGTAATAGCTTTGTTTCTTCATCATTTCCTTTGCTTTCTGAGGAAAATACAAAACATATATAATCATCCAAAGGATTTTTCCTGGAGTGCTTTGGGCAATATGTCACTTTGAATTATTCTCCTCTCTAATAAATATTTGGACCTAAGGACAATCGTTGGAGCTCAGATAGACAGTTCAAAAGTAATAGATCCTTGGGGAAAAGTAAGAGAATAATAGCCTGATAAAATAAATAATTAGAACCTTAGATAAAGGAATTTAAAGACAGGGCCATTCTAGAGGCTCGTGCTATGAGAATTTACAGTTTGGCTGTGAGAGCTATAAGTATTAATAAGAGGATTGGTGATTTCTTCTAATATTTTATAGGGATTCAGTAACAATCCTCAAATTTTGCTTTCCAGTTGAAATTATATCATAACTGCACAAGCTTTGCTGGACTTCCCCTAGAACATGGCAGGAGGGAAATTGTGATTTAAAGTCACAATCTCCTTCCTGGTTCCTTTGCTGCTCTGAGGAAGGATTAAAAGGCACAGGCCCCTGTTTGGGGCAGCATTGGTGCAGTATACCACCAAGTGCATGGGGGGACTGGAGCTGATCTGGGAAAGATGCTGCCAACTTGAAAATAAGCCTGTCCAGAAAAATAAAATAAATAAATATGGATATAGGATAAATCAAAGCAGCACACTTACTTTTTCCAAAGAATACCCTGTGTGATGGAAAAATATGACCAATGCTTTTTAGAATAATGGATTGATGTTGTGCAATTTTCTGTTTTTCATTACATTGGTTGCTACAAGATGGAGAAATACTACAAGCATAGCTCACTGTTTAATATTGTAATTATGATAACAGTCAATATAGCCAATATCTATATAGTAGACTGAAATGGTATTTTAGTAACATAGAATTATATAGAAATACATACACATTTCACCATTTTCCTCTCTTAATTGTGTTTTATCTGTTCACATGGGTAACAGCAAGGGGCATTATCTCTTGGGGTGTGTCTGCACTGCAATGTAAGCCCAGAGTTAGTGGGAGTCAAATCAACTGACCCATGTTAGAGAACCCTGGGCTGATTCTTAACCCCATGTTAAGACTTTTCTATCCCAGGCTTGAACCGCAGGCTTTGGCATCCACACTACAACATGCTCATCCAAGCCAAACCAATCATACCTCATAGTCCCTAGTGCCCTCCCAAAATGTGGCTGTGCTAGGCCTTTGAACCTGATGCACTGTGGAAAAACTTTACTGCCCACCCTGTACATTACAGGAAATGTAAACAGCCCACCGACAGCACCTGCCAGGGAATCATTTTGAAGACCTACTCTTGCATGAGCTTTCACTCTGCTGTCAGGAAAAAGACAAAACTTCAGTGAGGTGTTGGTGGACATTTTGGTGGTGTTTTCCGACCCACCCAAGATACCTACTGTTACACTCAGCCAGAAAGGGCGCCTACCACAGCTGGGTCTTGGTACATGTAGAGGAGAAGACTCAACCCTGCGGTGCCTCCTGCTGGTGACTTCTGGAAATTAGCTCTTCCAGCATCCTGGACCGCTCTCTGCAGGCCAGTAGTCTGCCGGTCCTTTGGCCCCCCATGTCCCTCCCAGACCCCGGTGCCCTTTTATCTGGGGTGCTGCCCCCTGACAGTACACTTCTCAGTACTAGGGTTTCCCCTCACCTCAGAATAAGGCCACTGCCAGTCACCAACTAGCCCCTGCTCCCTAGGGCAGACTGCAATATAGGCCACTCATCACAGGTAAGGTTGGGTTTGGACCTGCTGACTTGGCCTAGCCCTAGGCTACCCTCTGCAACCCCTAGTACCTCTTGGCCTCCTACTAGGCCACAGCCTGGAGCTCCCCAGCCTGTCCCCAGCCCTACTCCACTCAGGTACTCTAGCTCACTCCACTCAGGTCCTTCTCCTTCTGAAGGCAGAGAGAGATTCTTTGGGTTCCTGGCTCCCAGCCTTCTTATACAGGCCAGCTGTGGCCTGATAGTGGCTGCAGCTGGGCCACGCGCCATCCCCCAATCAGCCAGGGTTTTACCTTACCCAGCCCTAGCCCTCTGCAGGGCTTTTCTAACTCCTCCAGGGCCAGAGTGGGTGTTCACTCTGCTACAGTACACCTTTGCAATAGAAGTTAGAGATGCTTTGTGTGCTCATATTATGGACTTGCATGGTCCAATGGAAGAGGAGAAATAGTACCTATAAGAATGTGTCATTAGACTTGAGGAGAGGGGAGAGGGGAAAAGGGTCAGAGCTTGGGAGGGGTGTGGGCTTGACTGCCTTGCAATTAACATATGAATGACATGATAAATAATGAATGGGAGGTGGGCTGAATCACAGTATAGGCTCATACAAGGAAGTTACTGAAGTGTGAACTGCTATACCTAACTGCATAGAGAACTATTGTTTGCTTAGTAATGTATAATTGCTCCTGATCATGTTTTTAGCTTTGTTATCTCAAATCATGATGGTATGATGTGATACAGTGATAGCAATCAACTTTCGTGATGACATAAAAGGCTTTATTTGTAAATATGTTAAAACAATACAACAGTCGCCCATTGCCAGGCAGGCCACCTGCCATTATGATATCCCAAAACAAGAAACTGAAGAACATTTCCAAAACAAAAACTAAAAAAATAAAAGTGCAGGACACAGTGCAAACATGACATAAACCCCCTACTGCTTCATGTCTGTCCCCTGGCCCCACATTCTCCTTTCCTTTCTTTCTGCACACTTGGCACCAATGGAGGAGGTGGAGGTATCCACAAGGGAGAGATTCAAGAAGGAAGGCTGCAATGGGACCAAGACATTCATGGTGCTTGAATGCATGGAGTTGTCTAAGCTACTTCTAGGCTGAGGATATGTTGCAGGGGGATCAGGCCTTGGTGTGGAAGAGGCAGCTAGAGCCTGTGTTCTTCCAGCCATGAGAGGGATGAGTCACCAAACAGTTCACGCTGTTGACCTTGGTCCTCCTCCCTCAGCCACCATTCCTGTTCCAGAAACTGTTCCTTTGTTAAAACCCTGTCCTCCAGCTGTGCAGTGAGTTTTAGCCTTTCCTCCTGCCTCTCAGCCTGCCGTTTTCCAGTCTTACACCCCACAGCTGCTGGTATTGGGCCTGTTTGTCAGCCCTCTCAAGAACTTCAACCAGAACTTCATTATGGAAACACCTCTGCTTGGAATGGTCCTTGAAGGTAAATTGGGCCAGAGGTCAAGTTCTGGACATACAGCAGCCAGTAGAGGTCAAGGGGCCTGAAATAGGATAAGAAACAGATGGTTATTGTCTAAAGTAGTTCAGTGGAAAAGCAGAGAACTAAGTACTGTGGCATCTCAAGGACATAAAATGTTATATTTCAAAACTGATCCAAAATATATTGTAAAACAGATGCTTCATTCCACAGAATCTTTCTGAACACTGCCTGGGTAATTGCAGTTACAGAAGTGCAGAGACAATGGTACGTTTTTTAAAAAAATAAGCTTTTTCTGTTTTATAAAAATTACATAACTACTTGGTTGTGGATGGGGCGGAAAGTAGCCTTGCAACAAAAGGCTTTTTCTATTGTTTCAGGCCTTTCACATTTTGGAGGATAACTGTTCTTGTGGTGCTCTATTGGCCAAAGGAGATGTTATTCCAAAGTGCTAGTGGGAAACCTGCAGCGTATGCAGTTGGAGTATTGAAACATACAGTGACTGAACAGCACATCTCTGAGTGGGGTGGGTTGATCTGCTCGACTGAGGTGGTTCTGGAAATATGCCCTTCCCCACAATGTGACTACCTATCCAAAGTTCCTGCTTCAGGAACAGTTTGCAGCTTATCAGCAACCAGGATTGGGTCAGAATCCATGAGGGAATTAACAGGATGCTGCATCAGTTTACACATGGCTTACCCTGTTATGGCATCATGCAAACTTGCAGCTTTCCTATTCCCCACCCATGGCACATTTCTGAATGAAAACTGATACCCCATTCGTGCTTGGGAGAAATGATTTTGTCACTGGTGACTGCGTGGACTTTCTCTAATTGAAATGGATTGAATTTTAAAATAGAACACAGTTTCACACTCTTTCCAGGGGACTCCATAGACTTAAGAGCAGCAAACTTAAAGCCATTATTACTTGAAGGAAAACATGAATGACCCAGGGAAGCATCTGGGTAAAAATACTCTTTACAACTGTTCTTTATTGTTTGCAATTCCCGGTCCCCATTTTGAACTCCACATGGTGGAAGGGACAGGGGGATGCCAAAGTGGTCGGATATAATCTGCCATCAGCAGATACATGCTGGTAGCCAGGGCTTATCATAACTTTTGCATTGGTTCTTAGAGCAGAAATCCCTCCCATTACTGAGGTAATCAACTTTAGAGTCAGAAACTTACCAGGCTCACAGAAGGCTTCTGCCTGCACTGGGTTTGCTGCAGGCTCAGCAGTGGTGCGTTCCTCAGAGGGGGGCCATCAAACAGCTCTTCGGAGTATGGATCCAGAATTTGCTGTTGATCCTGTCCCACAGCACTGGTTTCAGAAATAGAGTCACTTCATGCTTCTGACTCACAGCCTGCTGCTGACTCGCATCAGTTCCCATGCTGGATTCAGGGGACAGGCTGACCAGGCTGTCATGCATCACAATTGGCTCCATGCTAGTGCCCAGTTAAATTCCTCATAAAATGGGTGTGAGTTTGGCAAGTTGCCCGAGGTGCAGTTCTGGTCCCTGGTTCTTCTGCTACTCTCTCTTGAGCCACTTATTTTGCTTCCTGCACTGGTCACCAATCTGGGAAATTTGCAAAGCTGCCAGCTTTTTAGCTATCTGCTGGTACGCGTGGTCATTCCTGGTACTTTTGTTAAAGTCCACAGTTTTACTGGCCTCACACTAGAGAGTCACCAAAATCTGGTTGTGTTCCTGTGACCATGAAGCAGCACACTTTGCAAATGGCTTGATCTGTTCAGGCTCGATTGCAAACACAGAAGGCTCTCCACTTATGTTTGCAGCTCAGTGATCAGAAGACAATGGAAGAGTTAATGCTGACTCACTGTGGGTATGTCTACACTACGGGATTAATCCGAATTTATATAATTCGAATTTGGAAAACAGGTTATATAAATTCGATTGTATGCAACCACACTAAGCACATTAATTCGGCGGTGTGCGTCCATGTACCAGGGCTAGTGTCGATTTCCGGAGCGTTGCACTGTGGGTAGCTTTCCCATAGCTATCCCATAGTTCCCGCAGTCTCCTCCGCCCATTGGAATTCTGGGTTGAGATCGCAATGCCTGATGGGGCTAAAAACATTGTCGCGGGTGGTTCTGGGTATATCCTCCCCCCTCTCCAGGAAGCAACGGCAAACAACGGCGTTTCGCGCCTTTTTCCTGGGTGAACAGTGCAGACGCCATACCATGGCAAGCATGGAGCCCGCTCAGCTCAAGACAGCAGTCATGAACATTGTAAATACCTCGCGCCTTATCGTGCAGTTTATGCTGAACAAGAACCTGGAAAATCAGGCGGCGAGGAGCAGGCTACGGCAGCGCGGCGAGGACAGTGATGAGGATATGGACATGGAATTCTATCGAACCGCGGTACCCGGTGCTTTGGAGATCATGCTGTTAATGGGGCAGGTTATAGCTGTGGAACGCCGATTCTGGGCCCGGGAAACAAGCACAGACTGGTGGGACCGCATAGTGTTGCAGGTGTGGGACGATTCCCCTGGCTGCGAAACTTTCGCATGCGTAAGGGCACTTTCTTGGAACTTTGTGACTTGCTTTCCCCTGCCCTGAAGCGCCAGAATACGAAGATGAGAGCAGCCCTCACAGTTGAGAAGCGAGTGGCGATAGCCCTGTGGAAGCTTGCAACGCCAGACAGCTACCGGTCAGTCGGGAATCAATTTGGAGTGGGCAAATCTACTGTGGGTGCTGCTGTGATGCAAGTAGCCAAAGCAATCACTGAGGTGCTGCTACAAAAGCTAGTGACTCTGGGAGATGTGCAGGTCATAGTGGATGGCTTTGCTGCAATGGGATTCCCTAACTGTGGTGGGGCGATAGATGGAACCCACATCCCTATCTTGGCACCGGAGCACCAGGGTACCCAGTACATAAACCGCAAGGGGTACTTTTCAATGGTGCTGCAAGCACTTGTGGATCACAAGGGACCTTTCACCAACATCAACGCGGGCTGGCCGGGAAGGGTTCATGACGCTCGCGTCTTCAGGAACACTACTCTGTTTAAAGGGCTGCAGCAAGGGACTTACTTCCCGGACCAGAAAATAACCGTTGGGGATGTTGAAATGCCAATAGTTATTCTTGGGGACCCAGCCTATCCCTTAATGTCATGGCTCATGAAGCCATACACAGGCAGCCTGGACAGGAGTCAGGAGCTGTTTAACTACAGGCTGAGCAAGTGCAGAATGGTTGTAGTATGTGCATTTGGCCGTTTAAAAGGTCGCTGGAGATCGCTATTGACTCGCTCTGACTTCAGCCAAAGAAATCTCCCCATTGTTATTTCTGCTTGCTGTGTGCTCCACAATCTATGTGAAAGTAAGGGGGAGACCTTTATGGCGGGGTGGGAGGCTGAGGCAAATCTCCTGGCTGCTGATTACGCGCAGCCAGACACCAGGGCGATTAGAAGAGCACACCAGGAAGCGCTGTGCATTAGAGAGGCTTTGAAAACCAGTTTCATGACTGGCCAGGCTACAGTGTGAAATTTCTGTTTGTTTCTCCTTCATGAAAACCCGCCCTCTTTATTGACTCATTCATTCTCTGTAAGGAACCCACCCTCCCCGTTCCCCCAGCTTTCTTTCAAACGTAATAAAGTCAATATCATTTTAAAATCATGTATTCTTTATTAACTGATAATAAACATAGGGAGAGAACCAACAAGGTAATCTGGGTGAGGTTTGGGAGGAGGATAGGAGGGAAGTAAAAGGCCACTGAACAAATTCAATGTAATGACACCCTTTTGGTTGGGCTGTCCACTGGGGTGGAGTGGGAAGGTGCACGTAGCCTACCCCCCCGCGTTCTTACACGTCTGGGTGAGGAGGATATGAAACATGGTGAGGGGGGAGGGAGGTTATACAGGGGCTGTAGTGGCACTCTGTCATCCTGCTGCCGTTCCTGAAGCTCCACCAGACGCCGGAGCATGTCCATTTGCTCACGCAGCAGCCCCAGCGTTGCAGCCTGCCACCTCTCATCTCGAGCGTCCCTCAGAACCTCGCGTTCACTGGCATCTTTTCTAAATTTAGTTACAGTGTCCTTCCACTCATTCAAATGAACTCTTTGATTTCGGGTGCATTCCATTATTTCAGTGAACATGTCGTCTCTTGTCCTCTTTCTACGCCGCCTTATCTGAGATAGCCTTCGTGACGGAGGAGGGAGGCTTGATAAATTTGCAGCTGCTGGAGGGAGGGTTGAGAAAAAGGAGAGAAGTTTTTAAAATGATACATTTTACAGAACAATGCTTATACTCTTTCTTGGTGAAAAACACTATTCACAGTACATAGCACATGTGATTTCAGTACAAGGTCGCAATTTCCATCTTAATATTGAGTGCCTGTGGCTTTGGTGTTAGAGATCACAGACGCAGGTCCGGGCAATAGAATTCAGCTTGCATGCAGCCATGGTAAGCCACTGTCTTTCGGCTTCTGCGCCCTCCTTTCCCACATACCAAGCAAAGCCCGTTGACTGCTGCGGTTTTCCTGTTACCTTCAGCAGCAGAAAACAAACTAACCCCCCCCATCCAATTTTCTGGGATGATCGCTTTATCCCTCCCCCCACCGCGTGGAAGGTATCAGGGAAGATCCCTGCAGAAACCAAACTAACCCCCACGCTCCCTCCTCCGGCCATGAATTCTCTGGGATGATCGCTGTACCCCTCCCCCCACTGCATGGCAGGTATCAGGGAAGATCCCTGCTAGCCAAACGCGAAAAGCTCAGGGCCAATTACCGCCCCCCCCCCCC